>NC_056743.1:668736247-668741247 GCF_019279795.1 Protopterus annectens
AATGTTTTTTTCATGAGTCCAAGGAATGGCTCAGGTGTTAACCGGTGGAAAATGACTGAGTCAATTTGTTGCTGTTGGGCCTGAGTGTGGTTGTGGGGTTCTCCCCGGGGCGCTTTGTGATTTTTATCAGCGGTAGCGGGATGTGTTGATTGGGAGTAAATGACAGTGGCTGGCTTTGTGTTTGGCCTTCTTGACTGTTTGCATCTATGTGAGGCTAGTGTTGCGGTGTTGTTTCTGATGGGGGTTTTTGGGGTTGTTTGGGGCCCTTGCTGTTTTGGTAATTTTTTTGACAGAGCCAAGATGTTTTTTGTGTGAGGATGATTTAGGTTGGAGGTACGGAATGGGTTTGTTTGGGTAACCTTTCCTCCGATGGTCTTGCCAGTCCTAGTTAAAGAGAGCCTCCTTTGGCCGAAGTTGATCTTAAGTTTTTGGTTTTGTGGGAAAAGGGGAGAGGGTTGTTGGTCATAGGAATTGTAAATTGTAATATTCCCGGTTAAGTAGAGGAGGGGACATAGCAATGATTGACATGCTAGAAACTAGACAAAAATTTAAAAAATTGGGGGGGGACCAAAAGGGGGGTTTGCCTTTTGGGTGCTATCTATAAGAGTGCCGTATCAAGGTAGGCACGTAGTATGTAAGTGCTAGGTTTAAATAGATAGAGAAAAGTCTACGGAGTCAAGTAGAGATGATCCTTTTAGGTATTAGAGAAAAGCTAGTAAATAGGGATGAAGGTAAGATTGAAAAGAATGCACTCTGGTGTGCACTAGAGTAGTTAGATATGAAAGAATTTGAGTTTTACCTGTTTAAAAGTTAAGGTTTAGTGAGGTTACTTATTTTAAAACAGCAAGATGGACTGAAAGTAAAAGCTACTTTTGTATTTTGGTACTATGAAAATACTGTAGGATGGGCTAATAAATTTAAATAATTGAAGGTGGGATTTCAAAGTGATGGTTTTGTGATACCACATAAGCCAGCAGCAGAGAAATGAGATATATGTCAGATTAACATGGCAGGCGGCAACCAGAAAGACAGGTACGGTAATACGCCAACCCTAACTGGAGGAGGGAAAAATTCGACCTGTAACAGAGAGCTGGTGTCCTTTTGAAGTTTTGTATTATGCTGTTAAAACAGAATGTGCTAAACACAAGTAAAGAAACGATCAAAATATAGAAAGGCAATGCGAAAGGCAAAATAACAGCAAACTAACCTTTCCTACAGCAAAGAGCCCATGAGCCTTTCAAAGCTTCCTCTGGTAAAGCTCTGCAAGTCTAAGAATGCAAATTTGTGTTAGTGCCTCTCACCCACCCATCCAATCTGCGGCGCGAGGGGTAGTTGTTCGCTTCACATCTTTCCCTAACCATCCGCCAGGCAGCTCCTTACAGGTCGCTTTTATACTGATCCATCCCTCCAATCTATTATCAACTGTTCATTCCTGGCGTCTCGGCCATCTTTAAGCTGATGTTTGAAGAATAGGATCTGTTACCCTCCCCACCCACCAGATACAAGGCAATACTACCAGCATTCACCGCCATCTCTCTGCTAGATGCTGCCAGAGAGCGTGGAATATTGCGTCCACCCTGCCCAGCGGGGTTGCTGGTTTCATGATAATTCCTATACCCCAGCAATCTACTAGATGATGCTTCCACCAGTGAGTCATGGCTGACCATTCCCACCCACCGGACAGATTGCTTGGTCATCATCCATCACCCCATGTCCCCTGGTCATCCAAAGGTTGCGGCAATACCCAAGTGGTGGTGGACTACCTGATCCCACTCCATCTAAAAATTTAGGTGTTTCATTGTCATTCCTAACCTTCATCAATCCATCTGCCAGATAGTGTCGCAGCGTAATCACATGTTGTGTGCTAATCTTTCCCACCCATACAGGATGGTTTTGCTACCATCAGCTGTTAACCCATCTGTCTCTCTCCCACCCATCTGTCAAGTGGTGCTCAAGCAGTGAAGGTCACAACCCTCCCAGATAAAGAAATACCGGCAACACAGAACTGGTTGCTAACCTCATTCAACCCCATCGGCTGAGTGTAAACCAGATGAGGCCTGAACCTCAACCGTAACTCTATGTTGTTGGCGATCCAACGACCGCTGCTTCCAGGAGGGGAAAACCACTGCCATACCAGCCTGCATCCGTCAGGAGGTGATAACTTGTGGGACTTTCCAGGCGACCACCGATATACCGCGTCTACCCTCACCTCACCGCGCGAAACAACACCAAACCCACGACCATACGATCCAAGAAACCGATACACCACGTTAACTGAACGCGTTTGTCGTCCGTCCGAACCAGCCATCCCATGTCCAGGCGCATGTTTGTCTGCGGAAGTTTGTTCGATACCGCACGCACGCCGCGTCCCGACTTACGCACCCGCTGTTGCGCCCAGCAACCTCACCGCACCACGCAAACCGTTTGCGGAAAAGACGCCAAACGCCAGCAGTCCAACGTCCGTCCAGGAGTATGGAAGAGAGGTGAAGAAGAGAGTACAGGCAGGATGGAGTGGGTAGAGAAGAGTGTGAGGAGCGATTTGTGACAGGTACTAGTCAGAGTGAAAGGGAAGGTCTACAAGAGGGTAGTGAGACTAGCTATGTTATATGGGTTGGAGACAGTAGCACTGACAAAAAGGCAGGAGTCAGAGCTGGATGTGGCAGAGTTAAAAATGTTAATATTTGCACTGGGTATGACTATGATGGACAGGATTAGGAATGAGTATATTAGAGGGTCAGCTCAGGTGAGACTGTTTGGAAACAGAGGCGAGACTGCGTTGGTTTGGACATTTGCTGAGGAGGGATGCCATAATATGCTGCAACACATCCCATGTGGTCCGTCCATCACTGATTGGCAGAATGGCACACTCACTATGCACACACTTCATTGATCCAACACGCATGATGCATTATGTTTCAATAATGCTCTGGATTCAGGTCTTTTCTTTTCTCACTTTTGCATGAAATCCTCCTGGGCATATCATGGCATAGCTGATCTCTGTATTATACAAATGTTACTGCTTTATATTCTTCCAAATCATGCTTAAAATATATTTCAGTAGTGGTGGAAACTGGATCCCAATACTGCACAGCCAGGATGGTGGTTATAAAGGTCATCCTAAATGCATGGAAAAGGATAGCTGATTTGACAGCCACAGAAGGGGTACTAAGAGAAATGCTCTCAACCAAAGACAATGCACGGATCACACACACTGAAAAAGCACATAGTGACAAAATACTAAACTTTGCCTGCACCATGGTCAGCTTGTGTAAAGGCTAAACAATGCTAAGAAGAAGAAAGTGCCTTTCCCCAGTTACAAGGTTACTTGTAGTCACATAGTTTTTTTTCTGAATCTATTTCAAGAATGTTATTTTCTACACATCTGAGATTCAGAATAAATGTAGGCTCATGTCTCACTCTAACAGAGTTACATTACATGCCCCAGAAACCACTTCTGTGGAACACAGATCAATGCACCTAGAAGCCTAAAGTGACCTGGTCTTCAGAACTGTCACTCCCAAGTCCAGCCAGAATCTACTTTCAGGCTCCCAAACAGCTCATGCAGACATTATGCTAGACTCTTGTTAACCTCACAACTCATGCAAATACCATGCTGGACTCCTTCACCTCATAACCTTACAGAGGCACTTAGACTGGTGGCAGCACACAGGCTAGCTATTCCTTTTACCTGTTGTGCAGCAAGTAACAGGGCATGCATTTTCTTCAGCCCTTCCTTCTAGAACTAAATCTGCATTTAATGAAGACAACTATTATCACTGCTACAGTCAAACTAGCCTAAACCATGTCTCCTATAAAAAGTACATGTGCTTGTAAAGGGCTTTCTACTCATTCCTTCTGTCCTCCCCTTCCTAGCTGCATTAACTCCAACTGGCCATGACATAGAACTATCTCAACTCTTGCCTGTTTAATCACTCCATCAAACCTTTGCTCCCTAACTTCCCCATGCTGGGATAACCTGGAGTATTCCTTCCCTGTATGACCAATCAGACTACTACTAGGCCATTATGTCATGTGGTGACTTCCCTGCATTTGAATAAATGAAAAGACTGGTAAAAGAGCTCAAAAATGGAAAGATTACAAATTTTCCTGTTGAAAACCAGGGTAGAGTGAGGATTTCAAATATGCCCTTTTCCAAAGTAGTGTGATCTCAAAGTTAGCTTATATATAAGGAGCAGGACATGAGGGCATGTATGGGATGTAGTGGAGCTTATGTCCCTGCAAAAAAAAAAATTTTCTTTGCATTTTTTTAAGTATTTGATTTCTGAACAATTATGAATACTTTGTACTCACTGTTTATTTTATTTAAGGACCTGTAGTAAAAGTGTGTGTGTATGCATGTGTGTGTGTATGCATGTGTGTATGCATGTGTGTGTGTATATGTGCATGGACGCACTTGTGTCTGTGCATGTTGGATGGTGCCACATTGAACAAAGGAGCTGAGCTAGATTGGAACCTGTGCTCTTTATGGATGACCTTGTGTCAGTAAAGTGGAGTTGCTGCACCTACTGTTAGATGGCCAGAACTGACATCTCCTGCTACTTCAAACCCCCCCCCCCCCCATCTGTTGCAGCATTTTGTTTTTTTGATAGAGGCGGGCAATGCCACGTACTGCACCTGTACACTGTGTGTGTTTTTGTGCATGGATTGTGTAAAAGAGAATGATTTATCATGGCAGGGATGGAGCCTAACCTCTTATATCGAGAGACTGTGAGGTGTCCATAGCTGACATCACCATCACATGTTGAATCAGTGTCTCATGGAGAGATGGGCAAATGAGCATGGTTTATGTGTACATTGTTGGTATTTGAGGTTATCATGGGTGGTGTGACAGAATGATCGAGCCTGCCTAGGCTAACGGGTAACCACTTAGGTGAAACCTTGTAGTCAGTATAGTGTGCTTTCCTCCACTTATGCTTTCTTGGGTTTTGCCTGCTTTCATTTTGAGAACCTCATAGGGCATGTAAAAATGACCGTCAAAA
>NC_056743.1:669046247-669276247 GCF_019279795.1 Protopterus annectens
GAAAATCCTGCAGGCTCTGGGATTCATGGCATCTTGCATTCTTTTAATCCCATGTGCAAAGCTGCATATGAGGAAACTTCAGTGGTACCTAAAAAACCTATGGTCTCAACACAGTCACAGTTTGGAAACAATAATACCAATAATTCCATGTTTGCAAAAGGAATTTCTATGGTGGGCCCAAGCATGTCAAGCAAACACAGGCCTCCCATTCTGCAAGCCTCAAGCAAAGCAAGTCATCACCACAGACTCCTCAGATTACGCCTGGGGGGTGCACATGACGGACAGGTGCATTCAGGGCAAATGGTCCCAAAAGGAAAAGCACCTTCACATCAATCAAAAAGAAATGCTAGCAGTAATAAATGCAATTACAGCTTTCAAGGACTTCCTGCATCCAGGACTACTACTGATAAGAACAGACAACACCACAGTAATGTGGTACATAAACAAACAAGGAGGAACACATTCATACCCCTTGTGCACACTAGCCATGACTCTTTGGAACTTGGCTCTGGAAAGGCAAATCGAACTTCAATCACAGTACTTGCCAGGATTGGAAAACACACTGGCAGACAATCTAAGCAGAAATATGACAGATCCACACGAATGGAAGTTACATCCTCAGGTGTTTACAGAAATAATCCAAGCGTGGGGGAGACCAGACATAGATCTTTTTGTCTCCCACAGGAATCATCAATTGGAAAAGTTTTGTTCGAGGACCTTTCATCCAAAGGCCTGGAGAGTGGACGCCCTTTCATTCAGTTGGGCAGCATGGACAGTTTACGCATTCCCACCTCTGCCTCTTCTGCCCAAGGTGCTTTTGAAAGCAAGAACAGACAAACCGAAGATGATACTGATTGCTCCAGATTGGCCAAGGCAACACTGGTACCCACTCCTGAGGAGCCTAACACATACTCCTCCCTGGTCCCTGCCTCTACTGCCTCTTCTGCTGACTCAGCACAGCTACAAAACTCTTCACAGTCAGCTGAAAACACTCAATCTCACTGCATGGAAAATTCCTTAACACCACAACAGACCCTACTCTCCAAGGAGGTGCAGGATGTCATTTTGGAGGCCAGAAGGCCATCTACTAGAAAAGCTTACTCCGCAAAATGGAAGCGGTTTTGCTCTTGGAATGAGAAGAGGCCATGACCCTAGAAAACTGAACTTGCCTCAGGTATTACAGTATCTAGCTGAGCTGCTGAACAGTGGACTTTCATTTTCTTCCATAAAAATCCATGCCTCAGCCATTTCTGCAGAATTCAACACGGATCCTCCTTTATTTTCTCACCCACTCTTACGACAGTTCCTCAGAGTGGCTAAGAATATAAGACCACCAAGGAAGCAACCAATACCAGCCTGGGATCTTAATTACATACTAGAAAAATTAACATTGCCTCCTTTTGAACCAGCTGCTTCAACATATTTGCAATATTTGTCCTGGAAAACAGCCTTCCTTCTGGCTTTCACTTCAGCTTGTAGGGTTTCTGAACTACAGGCCCTCATGGCGGTGCAGCCCTTTCTCATTTTCCATCAGGACAGGGTTTTCCTTCGTACCAACCCATCATTTATGCCTAAAGTGGTATCCAGGGTAGCTTTAAATCAAGCCATACACCTACCTACCTTTTACCCCAATCCTCAAAACAAAGGAGAAAGGCTGCTACACTCTTTAGACATCCATAGGCAGCTATGTTATTATTTGGACAGAACAAAGTCCTTCAGGAAATCAGAACAACTCTTTGTGTCCTATGCTGTAGGGGCTCAAGGGAAGCCAGTTACAAAACAGACTATTTCAAAGTGGATAGGCCACTGCATACGGTTTTGTTATTCCTATCATGGGAAATCTGTTCCTACAGGTATCAGGTCACACTCCACCAGGGCCACAGCTACCTCTACAGCCTTCCTCAGAGGAGTTCCTACCAAAGATATTTTGGAGGCAGCCACTTGGAGTTCTGTACATACCTTCACAAAACACTACCACCTGCCTTTATATTCCAGAACAAGAGCAGGCTTTGCCACTGCTGTTTTGCAGGGCATTCTGGCTCAACCCAGTTCCTCCTAGTACCTACCACCCTGTGCATAGCTTTGGGACTCCACCCATCTGTGATTACTGCAGCTGTATGCACGATGAACATAGTACAGTTTTGTACCTACCATAACTGTAGATGTTCGAGTGCTAATACAGCTGCGCAGTACAGGTTTCCCTCCCTCCTTCCCCACTGGGTAAAGGCATGGGGCCTAACAACCTCTTCATACTACCTGACTGGGTTATCCTGCTATGTTTTATTTGCTTGCAACCACTGATTTTGGATTATATTGCATTGCTTGTATATGCATATAAGCATTATTTATGTATTGCCTTCCTTCTGGGGGCACCTGACATCTGGGGCAAGAAAGACTGAAGAACATGGCGTCGGCTGTGTCTTGTATACTCTGGCCTCACTGACGTCAGAAGAGAAAGCGACGACAACCGACGCCGGACCAAGACTTTGGAATTCGGCCGACCGAGGGACCGCCTGACGGCAGAAAACCCATCTGTGATTACTGCAGCTGTATTAGCACTCGAACATCTACATTTATGGTAGGTACAAAACTGTACTATCTTCAGTGTACCACGATCTCACTATAAACACCTCTATGAATGGCAGTTCGATGTACAGTGCCATTTGATGAAATCACTTTTTGATACCATGATATAAGCCCCCATTGATGCCATGGTCATGGCGATAGCCACTTAAAGGAACATGTGGAGGAAAGTTCCTCTGTTCATCCCCCCAACAGTGCGTCTCGGACGATGGACAGATTTGGGAAGCATGTTTATGCTTCAGCAACCTTCACCTTAAGGTCCCCAAATTATTTGGCACACTTCACAAGGCTACAGAGGGATCTCATTAAGGAGCTATCAGGCACCCTCTCAGGATCAGTTTCTGAAGATGTGAAAGCATATGTCACCTTTCAGTTGGCTACCCTGCAATTGATATCCAGCTCCTCCATGAGGCTTATTTCTAATGTAGTAGAAGGAATCTGAAGAGCAGCGGGTTCAGACGTTGCCATTAGGAGACCAGCCGGGATGCGCTTATATGATTTTGTAGAACCCTTTAAGTCTTTGTTCATCACTGCTCCTTTTAACATCATGTCTCTTTTTGGCTCCAAGGTAAAATACAGATTGTCCAGGTATGAGAAGGATGGAAAGACCCTTGTTGCCGTGGCCGAATGTTTTTTCCACCTCCCAAAGATCCTTGTCAAGGAATCATCGAGGCGGTGGGAAAATGTGATTTAGAAAATCCCAATGATCTTTACAGGACACATGTGGAGGCAGTTCCACCAGGGGCAGAGGGAGGTACTCAAATGGCAGATGCCTGCCTGGCGGCAGAGGTGGTCCGCAGAATCAAGGGACCAGAGACTCATTCTTTGATCAACCCTTTCAGCGCTGCTGAAAGGAGGCCCGACTGTCCCCCTCTGGAGGCAATCTGGGGTTATTTGTCTCTGCACCAGGGATCCTGGGTAGAAATAGCAACAGATACTTGGGTGCAGAAGATCATTTCCAGAGGCTCCATTTATCCTCCCAATTCAAGAAAATTGCCCGATGTTTCACCCAGTCAGAGGCATCAAACGGCACTGTAAATTCAAAAGCTGCTAGAAAAGAAGTCATCCAAAATTTTCCCCCAGACTAGATAGAATCAGGAACTTACTCAAGATTAATTTTAGTGCCAATGAAAACAGGGGACTGGAGATCAATTCTGGATCTCAGCATCTTGACCAAATCCATTCGAAAGACTAAGTTCTGGATGGTCATGGTTCAGTCCATTCTTCCCTTTTTGGAAAAAGACAGTTGGATGTGCTCAGTAGATTTTCAGTATGCATACTGTCCTATAAAGAGGAACAGACGATCCAGGCGTTTTTTATGCTTCTGGCTGGATGTCTGTCACCGTCAGTTCAGGGTTCTGTCCTTTGGTCTCACCACAGCCCCCAGGGTATTTACCAAATGCTTGGCAGTAGTAGCAGTTCACTTGAGACTGCAAGGATTCTGAGTGTTTCCATAGTTAGACGACTGGCTCATTTCTGCCCCAACTAGACATCAGCTTATCATGGCAAGACAAAAAGTGATACAGATATGTGCTGGACTAGGAATTACCATAAGCTACTAAAAGTTTTATCTAGAACCAAGTCGAAGCCTAGAGTTCATAGGAGCATTACTAAATATAAAATTTACTTTAAACTCACTTCCCCTCTCCCGAGTTCAAACGATAAGATCGCAAGTGAGAAAGATGGTTTCCAGTACCAGAGTCCCAGCAGGTTTGAACCTTCAAGCTTTGGGGTCAGTGGCAGCAGCAATATCATTACTATGCTTAGTCAGATATCACATCAGAATTTTTCAATGGATGCTGGCCTCACAATGGTCAATACTTTATCTTCCTTTGTCTGGTCTGATACGAATAGCCAACATATGCAAAAGGGATCTACCATGGTGGATTCAGCCAGAAAAGGTTCTACAAGGACGTTTATTCATCCCTTCTCAGCCCAAGGCCATTGTGACCAAGGATGCTTCCCAACTGGGGGAGGGGGGCCATTACCTGCAAAAGACAGTCCAAGGCACATGGTCCCTCAGAGGCCAAATTGCATGTCAGTGTCTTAGAGTTGAGAGCAGTGCTTTTAGCATTGCAGCCCTTTCAGAATGCTCTCCCTTCAGGAACGATTGCAATTCAGACAGACATGTCAGTAGTTTGGTACATCAACAAACAAGGGGGAACCAGATCATACCCCTTTTGTCAAGAAATGCTCAGGGTTTGCAGTGGGTGAGCTCTTCCAACTGCTTTCTTATAGCAACACATATCCCGGAGAAATCCAGTGTATTAGCAGACAAACTGAGCAGGTACATCCTACTAACTCGCGAGTGGTTCCTCAACAAAAACATAGTGGAATTGATTTTCTGACAATGGGGCCAGCCTTGCTGCGATCTCTCTGCTTCTCCCCTGCACAACAACTGCAGCAACGTTATGCTTACCCCCCCCCCATTCCTTCAACCTGGCAGCTCTTTGTAGGAACTTTGGAATTGAAGAGCAAAGTCCTCCTCAGTGCACCTTGTTGGCCTCGACAGATTTGGTTTCCCTTCTTATGACCTCATCCAATTCATCAACTCTGGATTCTGGACCCAGCTCCAGATCTGCTCTCACCCGACAGGCATGATTCATCCAAACCTTCCTAATTTCGAGCTGACTGCTTGGTTTCTCCATTTGCAGTAATAGTTTGACAATCTATGCTCTCATCTCCCATTCACCACATTTTGTTATCCCTTAAACTGGCTACAAGAAAACTATGCCAGTAATTAGAAGAGATTCATACACTGATTCAGAATCATACTGACCCTTTTTCTGCCCCAATTCATAGTGTTCTTGATTTTTTGACGTTGCTTATTAATCAAGGAACCAGTACTTCAACAGTTAAAGTCCAGTTGGCAACAGTTTCTGATTTCCATAGAATTAATAATGCATCACTAGATGCTCATAAACTTTGTAAAACCTTTGAGTGGCACGCTCCTTTTAAAACCTCCATTTAAAGATCCTACCCCTCCATGGGATCTAAATCTGGTACTGCAAGCATTGCAACATCCATGTTTTGAACCTGCTCATGACTGTGGTCTTAAATTTCTTTCTTGGAAAACTTTATTATTGGCCATTACTTCTGCCAGACTGATTTCAGAGATTCAGGCCTTGTCTGTGATCCCCCATATTTAATTTTTCATAAAAAGTTACACTATGAACTAATGCATTTTTTTTGCCCAAAATAGTATCGTAGTCCTACATTAACCAGTCCATCAATTTACCAGTCGTCTTTACAAATTATTTGAACAAAAGCGAATATTTATTACATTTATAGGATGTTCATAGGCGACTGCAATTCTGTTTGCATAGAACAAAAGACTTCAGATGCACAGATTAGTTATTTGTTCTGTTTGCGGATTTGAAACTGGGTAAGCCACTGTCCAAAGTCACCCTAGCCAGATGGCTTATAGGGTGCATAACCTTTATTTACAATTAATTGGATATCCCCTTGCCAAGACAGATACATGCTTATTCAACCAGGTCCATAGCAACTTCCTCTCTTTCATTCAAGAGCTTCCATGGATGAAATGTGTGGCAGCAACCTGGGCTTCCCCCATACCTTTATCAGTCATTACAAGTTGGATTTGATATCAAGAAATAGAGCATCATTTGACTCAGTAATGCTTAGGAATATCCTTCCTTGAGGCTACCTTGGGATTTAGATAGCTTGAGAAGATTGACATCATCAGATAAAGAAGTTATATACTTCCATAACATTCCATCTGTGTTGTCCATTTTCATTCTTCAACCCCCCCCCCCCCATGGTTTTCTGGAAGAGCGAGTGGATGTAACATTTCTGTATACTCCAGGCATGATAAAGCTCTAGATAAGACCTTGTCTGGCCTTTTTCTATATTTACATTTGTCTGTTTGTATGAGAATTACTTGTTTATGCTATAGCCAGCAAACAAGATGTGAGGTGTTTGGGGTTGGCCCTTTCTGTGTAAGGGAGAAGCTTGAGAGTTCTAGGCCGCCACAAGCTTTTGCAATGGCCGAGTTAGATCCGATGGTTTGGATCCAAACAAATCTGTTGATGAAGAGTGAAAATGGGCAACACAGATGGAATGGTATGGTAAGTATATAACTTCTTTATCGATGTTGTCTTTTTCCCATCTGGTTCAACCTTCCCTCCCTCTGACCCCCGACTTTTTTGTGAGCCTCTTAACAGTGGGTTGACAGAGTCAAGGAGATCTTCATTTCTGTTTGTGATCTTTCATTTTTATTTTCCGTGGAGTTTGAGTACGGTCAGTGTTGGGTAGTATGAGGCAAACTCGATCTGAGGTGGTTCTGAGGAGTGGGAGATTATGGGTAGGGGAGGTGGAGCTCAATGGGCCAAACTATACAGAATGTGGCCAGCTGCAAATCCAAATTGGATCTGATTACCCACAGGTTGAACCAGACTGAAAGAAACATGGATCTATTGTTATGGTAAGTATATAACTAAACATTTTGACTGAAGTACAATATTTTACATACTTGTTTTGGTAGGAAATGGAAAGGTATCATAATACTTTACATATGAACCTAAATGTATTGTTTTTGGGGCTGTTATTGTGTTTCTAAAGGAAAGTATGTGTAAATACTTAACTGAACAGTTGTAAGAAAACTGGGAAATGGACTGCCTTTGCGTTTGTAAGGGATTTGTCATGTCTGTGCTTGTGCAAATGTGTGCAGACTTTTGTGAGGAAAAGTTTTAACTTTGACAGAAAAGGTACTCAGATTTTGAATTTTAGTATGTGTGAGGTTATTGGATTTGTGGGGACAGGGGGACGGGGGACTATCAGTGTCTTAACTAGCATCACAACCACTTGTTCTTTACAGATCACTTTAATGACTCATCCAGGCTCCCCTGCCAGCTTTTCATCTCTGTCTCTCACCTTACCTCTGGCCCAACCTTTGGTAGCTGTGGTTCTACCTTCCCCTACATAAAAAAAACAATCTTGTCAAGGAGTCTGCATGTCAGACCAGCTACGATGTTACCTCAGGTACTGGTGGGTGACTGTGCTATGGCTGCTTGTTCTTCCACAGACCTACCCATCTTTTTCTTCCAGTCCTCTTGGTGCAGTCTTCCAAGCCAACAAAAAACAAGGGATACCCATGGCCTCTGCAGCTGTAGGGATGCCCTTGGGGTGTGTCATGGGAAGGGTCTTCTCTTGGCCATTCAGAGATGTAGAAGAGGGGTGTTGGATGCCTAAAAGACAAATCTTGTTCAGGGAGTGTGCACTTAATGAGAAAAGACTTTGTCGCCTGTTTCTGTGGATAGTGCAGATCTTGCTGGGAGTTGCCAAGGAACTTATTACTGCTATTTCCTTGTCTTCACAGTATTCTGTCAGGAAAAGGGAAACGGTTCCTTCTTAATTCTGATATATTTCAGTCAAAAGAGTAGAAATTGCAGGTGGGATGGGGTGTCGTCCTGGAATTTCTTCTCAATCTGATTTAGAGAAAGGTATAGCATCAGATTTCCCTGCTGAAGAGATTTCATTCATTAACACTTTATTCAGGATGTGAGGTTTTTCAGTGTGACCAGAGTGAGATTCCTACAGTTCTAGGTGGCACAGGCTGGACCTATTCCTCCTATATTGACTACTTTAGAGAGAGTTTGTCTTATTGCGTCTAACTTAATTGCCTGTCAGCCTCCTGCTGTCAAGAGTTCTGACAGGTTATACAAGGATCTTCATACACAAGTACCTGATTTCTAATCTTGGAGCAGACCCAACCATTGTTCTGTTTCTAAGTCTGCTTCTGCAAAACATGCTACTGCTGTTAATTCCATGTCTTCTGACAAAGATGGGAAAGCCATGGATAAGTTTGGGATGAGGATATACTCTTTCAGTTCAGGATTTTAAACTGTCAAGCTCATATGTTAAAGCTTTAGCTTGTGTCTTGTGATACCATGCGGAAGTTAATGGCTAACCTCCCTCCTTCTGAGGTATAGAATTCATTAAATGCTTCTATGATGGCTTTATCTCATGTGATAAAGCATATGTATATCATGTGATAAAGCATACTTTAAATGTTTTTTTATATTTATTCTTCCAGAGCTGCTACTTCTGAATTAGTTTTGATATTTTCTTGAATTCATTCTCAAAATCCTTCTGAAGATGTTTAATCTGAGATTTCAAGTTCACCCCTGACCAAGGAAGTTCTTTTTGGCCTTTTTGCAGTTGAGGTTCTTAAGAAATTTTGTGAAAGGAAAAAGTTGATTCAAGGGGTGACCCAAACATTTCAATTTTCCTATTTTAAAGTGAATACATTTTTTTCTTCCACATCATCACCCTTTTTCAAAGGCAATTTAAATCGCACAGTGCCAGCAAACAGGATTTTTAAAAGCAAAGGGAAGGAGGCTTCAGAAAGAAAAGGAAAACATCTAAACATCAAGGACAGTCCAAAACAGAGTATTTGCCTGTTGACCCCCACCCCCATCAGTCTCTCCCTTTCTCTGAGTTTGCATCTTTCATTTCACCAGATTATTTCAGGCAGACTGGCTCTGAAAGTCATTCAGCAAGGGTGCATTTGGCAGTGAGAGTCCCTCCCTTCTTTTCAAGGGATTCTTCCTTGCACAGTAAACCAAATATTCCTGTTTCTTCCAGTTCTGGAACAGATGTTACCTCAGGGTGTCACAGAATGATTACCTTACTTGCCATATGAGCAGAGGGTTTTATTAAGGATCTTTCTGATGCCAGAGAAAGAAGAAACTTAGGGGCCTGGGTTAGACCTCTCCTTTCTCAGCCTTTTTGTCATGGTCCCAAAGATCAAAATATTATACCTTCAGACTGTTACCTCTTATTCCTTTACAAACTTTCTTGGTAAAACTAGACTTAAAAGAGGCCTACTGTCACATTCCCGTTGGCAAACATTTCAGATGTCAGTTCTTTGCTTTAATCTCTGGGCTGTCTACTGCTCCAAGGGATTTATAGTGTGTCTTATTTTGCTTATTGTAGACTTCAGGGCATTTGTCTTTTCCTATTTGCAGATGTTCCAGTTATCAGTCCTTGATAAGTGTTCAGAAACTCCAACTCAGTCTAGGTCCTCAAATGAACTTAACATTTCGCTCATCCCTTTACATAGAATAGTTTTCAAGCAGTGTCTGCTAGATTCTAACATGGGAAGATCTTTTTTTCCTCCAAAGTAAATGATGTACTAAGAGATATTCCTGAGTTTTTCCAATCAGACTCTGGTATCTTTCAAGGAATTTCTCAGGATTTTGTGATGCATGACTTGTATAATTCTTATGATTCCATTGGATAGATTTCCCATGAGGAAAATTCATTGGTACCTCAGGTCACCCAGGACTAAACACCCTTTATCTTTTCAGATCCCTATACTGGGGTATATAAGGAGGGGAGGTACTGTGGTAGGTTGACCAGTTCTTTCGAAATTCGTGTTTCCCATTCTTCTCCTTTGTCAGTCTGTTACAATGGATGCTTCAGACTTTGTATTGGTGCTGTTTCAAAAGGTACAAAAATGCAACGTCTGTGGGCCAAACGGGACAGTCAAAAGCACGTGTGTTAGAGATAATGGCAGTAATAAATGTTTTGAAAGTCTCATCATGTCTTGCATTCTACGACCTCTGCAAGTTTTTACAGACAACACCACTGTGATGTGATACGTAAGCTGAGGGGCACCAAGTCTTCCCCTTTGCAGACTTGTGGTGGAAAGTAGCAAATCAGCTCATTTTGACACTCTAGGTTTCATACACTCTTTCAGAGCAAAACAGAGAAGCTAAGCAGAAACATAATAGACCATTGTGAATGGAAATTGCACCATGGGATATTCCATGAATTGATCCAGCTGCAGGGAACACCTCAAGTAGATCTGTTTGCCTCCTTTTAAAACAGAGTTAAAGAAGTTCTGCTCCAGGATTCTTTGCAGACAAGAGTAGAAGCTTTCTCTCTTCCGTGGATGGGAATGTTCCAGCCTGCTTTTCCACTGATATACAAGGTTCTTCTAAAGATGCAGAAGGTTTCCCCAAAGATTGAGGTGGTGATTGCCTTTTAATCCAGGCAACAGTGGATGTTTAATCATTGTTGCAGTAGCCTTAGCTATATGAGTTATATCTTGCCTAGGATGTAATATCCTGTCTGCTTCCAAAGCTTAATGACATCTTCTGCATGCCCAGACCATTGACTGCTTGACCAGAGCTTTAGAAAATCATTAGGTTGGGTGGCAGGCCCTTCAGAGCTTTCCTTGTGCCAATGAGCGCTCTTCTTGTGGCTTTCAAGGATCGACAGTCAGCTAGTGTTCCTGCATTTTTTGTTGGGCAGTATTGAAAAAATGTCAAACTGTTTTTCAGAGGAAACAGTCTAAAATCAAGAGAGACACTGATAAATATAGTAGTAGCAAGGTTTACCCGTTATCAAGTGGTTACTATGACAATCAAGAAGACCGACATCAGCAGGAAGTGACACCACCGGATTATAATCAAAACCATAAGCGAATGGAGCCCCCTTTGGAAGTAGAACCCAGGCACTCAGAAAGATTGTGGAACAGAGGGACAAATGGCCAACAGGGAAGACGCGAAGAGAAGTACCAGTATGCGGAGCAAGGAGCCCGCCCAAAAAAGTGGGGCCGACAGCAGAAAACATTTTACAATCGCCAGGGTGCCTGGAGATAGAATCAGGTGATCCGTTACTGCAAGTAAGTGTTTTTGAAACTGATGTCGTCCTGTTGTCAACGTTCAAACCCTGCGTACAAATGAACTGTGCAACTCAAGGGTGTGAGAGACAGTGTTTATTTGGACACAAGTAAGGATTGTTTTTTTTGACTGAAAAGAATATTTGTTCCAACAATATTAGTTTGAACAATGATGTTTTATTGACAATTTTCGCTATGAAAAATGAGCTGAGTTTGACTTACACAAATGATAACTTTAATATTGACACAAGTGATGATTTATTGAGTAACTAATGTAATTGATTGTTTTGAGCAATTTAATGACCCAGTTGTGATGTTGAACCGACATGGTGAAATATAAAGTGTATAACTATTCAAAGAAAGTTTTAGGTGTGGAACATGCTGATTTATTGTCTAAAGGGTTTACCTTTATACCTAGGAGGGGGGTTTGTTGACTGAAACTTTAATAGATTTGAAATTGTTGGCCCGAAAAATGAATCTTCGAATGTAGTTCACTGGTAATAGTTCTACACGTGTGACTAGTGGTTTGACTAAGCCTAGCAGATTTAACCCACCTGCTAACAGTATGGTGTCTGTATTTGAAAGGGCATGTGAAATTGATATTAGAGCATTAATGAAAAATAGAAACAGAAATAATTGTAGTAATATGACAAAGGATGAGACGAGGACACTAAATGAATTGGTGCATGATAAAGAGATATGCCTGATGAAACCAGATAAGGGTAAAGGCGTTGTAGTTATGAATTTAAACAATTACATTAGTCACATGCTGAATATGTTAGCAGGGGATGGATATGAAGAAAGTAGCCTAAATTAAATACATATTGCATATGCTAAAATAGATTTGATTATTGATGATTTATTATATCGGGCAAATCAATGAGATTGATTACAATTGCATCAAAAATGAATATCCTAGGGTTAGTTGTATTTTCAGTATTCCCAAAATACATAAAAGCTTAAACAATATTCAGTTTAGGCCAATTGTAGATGGGGGAAGCATAGTAAAACGTGTTTTATAAGTAAATATTTAGATCACCACTTACAGAAAGGACTTGGTAAGTTTGAGTACATCACCAAAGATTCTTGGCATTTTTTGCACAAGTTAAATGGGATTAGCATTGCTACAGATATTATTTTGTTAACTATAGATGTATGTAAATTGTTACTGTTATCCCTTATCCCTAATAAGATTGGCTTGGAATGGTTAGAACAATTACTGAAAACTGACTTGTACGATCAGGATGACATTAACGTCTATATCTAATGGAGGTGGTTCTGTGTAACAATTTTATTTATTTTGAGGAACAATTCTATAAACAGGTGACAAGAGTGGCTATGGGGGCAGCTTGTGCCCCCATTTATGCCAACTACGTTATGTCATTCTGGGAACAGGAATACATTTTTCAGAGTGAATATCGTCCATATTAAGCATTATACACGTTTTTTGGACAACATATTCATTGTTTGGGAAGGTAGCATGGATAGGATGAATGCCTTTATTGAATAGATAAATCATACAGTGGATTTTCTTAAATTTACATATCAGTTTAGTAAAATGGAACTTAAGTTTGAAAATAGATCAAAATGGGGGTTGCTTAAAATCAGGTATTTATAGGAAAGCTACTTTCTCTAATTCGTATCTTGACTATCAGAGCTGGCATCCCTACCATCAGAAAAAATCTATTGTTAAGGGTCAATTGGTTAGGGCTGCCAGAATGGTCAATGATTATCAGGAGTTTCTTAACGAATTAGAATTTATAATGGATATGTTTAAAAGAAGGGGTTACCCAGCCACTTTATGTATTGCTATTAGGGATGAAATCATTTTAAAGTGAAATGGTGGTGTTATTGAAGCCTTCTTAAGAAGGGGTCCCACCGCAACACCGGAAGATGGATTGTGTTTGGGTGAGCAAGAGAAGTCCAGTGAAGGACGTTGTCAACAAATATATTTTATAACTACATTCAACCACGATGTGGATGGTATTATTAAAATTATTCGTAAAAATTGGGGTTTATTAAGGTTGGACCATAACGTTGATGCCAAAATGGGGGATGTCCCCAAATTTATATTTAGGAAAGATAGGTCCTTTAAAGATATATTGGAAAAAGGAGGTTGTGTAAAAAGTATTAGTACAACTAGACAGGTAATTGTATATGTGGTAGATGCGGGATATGTAAGTATATACTAAATACAGGGCCAGGAATTTATATTGTTGGAACCCATATAGTGATTAGAGGGCATTTCAACTGCTATAGTAAGAATGTGGTTTATATGGTGAAGTGTGATCTATGGTCCGGCCTTTTATATTGGGAAAACTTGTAGAACCTTTAAGGAAAAGGGTTAGTGAGCATATCCTGGACATCAAGCATAATAGAACCACCAATGCCCTTTTTAGGCATACTAAGGAATTTAGTGGGCACAAATTCAAGTTTTGTATACTGCAACAAATTCACAAGGATCTCAAGGTAGCATATTGGATGTGCACTTGGATCTTTGTGAAATGAAATGGCAGTTAAGGTTAGATGTAACCAACTTCCCAGGGATTAATGAAAATATTAGTATAGCACATTGTTGGTTTAAACACATTGTAGGTTAATAGTAATTAAATGTTGAGTGTGCATTTATAAAGTTTTTAAGAATTTAAATTGTGTTTGTTAGGTATAATTCTTTTTGAATTTTTTAATGAAAACTTTGAATGAAAAATTTTTTAATGAATTTTAAAAACAGTTGTCTTATAGCCTGTGTCTTTAAAATTATTCATTGTTTATTGTTAATTGTTTAGAGTGTGGGTTGTAATAAAAGGGAGTGGGTTATTTGTGTAAGTGTTCTGATGAAGTCTTTTATTTTGGAGACGAAACCTAGGTCGTTTGTTGTTCTAATAAACTATTCACTTTCTGGCAAGCAACTCCAGTTTGTTTTGGTTGCTCATTTTTCTCCTGGTCGTTGGATCTATACGAGTTATATCTTGCCTAGGATGTAATATCCTGTCAGCTTCCAAAGCTTAATGGCATCTTCCAAGTGCCCAGACCATTGACTGCTTGACCAGAGCTTTAAAAAATCATTAAGTTGGGTGGCAAGCCCTCCAGAGGTTTCCTTGTGCCAATGAGCACTCTTCTTGTGGCTTTCAAGGATCAACAGTCAGCTAGTGTTCCTGCATTGCTGAGCAGATAAGTTCCCTTCATGGAAAAAAAACTTCCACAGTTCATTAACTATGCATATAAATTATGACTATGACTAATGATAGTACTGGGACTACACCTTGTACTGAATATCAGTTTTGTAAGTTCGTTGATCCAAGGACAGTTTTTCAACATCCAGACTCTGGAGAAATCCATACTTTAAGAACTAGTGCTAAATGTGATTCATCTCTTGGTTTATTTAGCAACTTGCCAGACCTGTCATAAATTTTATGTTGGCAAGACTGACAGACTACTGAGAGACAGGATCAGAGAGCATATATACCACATAAAAATGGGCAGTATGTTTAATGCCCTAGCGAAACATATTAAGGAGACCAATGTGCAACATATTTTCACATTTAGGGTACTAGGTAAATGCTGTGTTAATTTAAGGGGAGGGTGACATTAGAATCCGAACTGAGAATTTAGAAACCAAATGGATTCTGAAACTAAGAGCAAATATTGGCCATGGTTTAAATGATTGTGTACCATTGAGACCTATTTTAAAGAATAGACCACTTTGCAGGTAATATTGTGCTCCAATTCTGTCATATCTTTTTATTTGTGCATATTTGTTTTAGATATATACATTTTATTTTTAATACACCATCTGGTGTTTTATATTGACATTTTTTATGTAGTTTGTGTTTTTATGTTACAGTTTATGTAACTGTTACTTTACTTCTTTAAGAGAATTACTATCAAACCATGTGATTCAATGATTGTTAGTATAAAGACAGGTGTGCCTGTACTTTGTTCCATATACCTGAAGAAGCCTGATGTTGAAAGCGCTTGTGTTTTTGCAATAAAATTATTTGGAGAGCCTGGAGCCATACCTTAGTTTTGTTTTTTTCGTTTGGATTTAGACTGTGTTTGTTACTGAGGTACCTGGTTGCTGTTGGAATTGTCTTTTACTTTTATTTTGTAAATTGTGTTTAGGAAGTTTATGTTGTGCTTGTCACTGTGTTTTTAAGGTTAAAACACTACTTTTTTCATACTTACCTTATGCTGCTATCATTTTTACCTGTATTTCAGGCTCCCTTTTGGAATAACTTACCGGTTCTTTCTTCCTTCCCAGCTTTGTAAAGAAGTGAATTCCTGGCCAGCCTTTGCCCTCTCAGCAGGCTTCTATATTACTTCAACTACAGATGGGTGACTGCAGTGGCAGTTCTGGGTCCCCCGGACCACATATCTTCCTTGGTTTCCTCTGGTGTAGTCCCTTCAGCCACTGAGGATTGGGGTTAGACACATCCTTTGTGGCTGTTGAAGTATCCTTGGGTGGCCATGGGAGAACCGCTGTAGTTGGTTTTAGAGGAAGTAAAGGGGAATGCTTCTTTGCCTAGCCAGATTGAGATGCCTGTTCCCCAGAATATCATCACTGACAGTAGTCTGTTGGCTTCTAGAGATTCCTATCTTAAAAAAAAAAAAAAAAAAGCTGATTGTTAAATGTTGGTCTTCTCCTGTCTGTTACTTTAGGCAGGAATGATTTATTTGGCTTGGCTCAGGCTCTTATCCCTTTTCTTGATAGAATTACTGGTAAGAGAGCAAGGAATTCAGTTTTCAGGGATTCCCAGTTGGTGAACAGATAAATTGCTCCGAGAGCAACTTCTGTTTTTTTTCTCCTCAGAATACTGATTATAATTCTGAGAAGAGGTATTTCTTCTGATTGTCCCTTGGAAGAATGTTCCTTTTTCTGAAACCATATCTGATGAACAGTCTCCTTCACTGTAAACATAATGGCATTCAACTTTCCTTGAAAAAATTATAATTTATTACAACCAGAATTCACTCAACCTACTGCCATTCCCTCTGTTCCTCCAGCATTGGAGGATGTTTTTTTTTTTTTTTTTTACAGTCCATACATAACATGCCTGACCAGCCAGTTTGCTGCCCCCAAGAAGGCAGATAAATTTTATAAAGTTCTTCAGTCTTATAAATTCTTACTTTTTAATCCCAAACTCTTGACTCTGAAATCATTTCCTGGACAAGTCTGTCTGCAGCTAAGCAGTTAATAAATACTAATTCCTTCCTGTCTGACAAGGATATGAAAGTTTCTGATAGATTTGGGAAAATAGTGCATTTCTCTGCCACTCTTATTTATAGGAGTCTTAATTGTCAAGCTCACGTTAAAGCTTTTGCTTGCTTCTTTTCAGAATGTGAAAAACATCATTGCCACTTTTCCTTTGAGGGAAAATAATCTGTGAATACTCTTAATGCTTGCATTTCTCAAGTAACTAAACATTTTTATAAGTGTGCTTACGAATCAGGCAGTGCCTCTTCCAGTGCAGCAACTACTGAGTCTGTTATGAGAAGGTTTGCATGGCTATGTTCTCAAAATTTGCCTGAGGATGTTAAAGGTGAAATTTTGAATTCTCCCCTTGATAGGGAGGTTGTTTTTGGGCAATATACTGTTAAGGTCTTGAAAATGAAATGATTAGAAAGGGAAAGTGAATCGGGGGGGGGGGGGCAGATTTTTCAGCCTTCCTTCTCCAAGTTTATTAAATGTTTTGTCCTTAACTCAGGATCCTTTTCTCCAAATCAAAATAAGCAGACTTTGCAAACGGCAGGCAAATATTTGAAAAACAGTGGCAGTGTGACTCCCTGAAGAAGGAGCAGCCTCCCAAAAACAAATGTAGTCCAAAAATTCTGATTGTAACCCTCCTCCTTGAACCACCCTGGAAATCATTTGTCTTCCTCAAAAACTGGCACTCCCTTCTGTTTTTGGCAACAGATCATCTCCGACCATTGAGTACTGAGAGTGGTCCAACAGGGATGCAGATGGCAGTGGAAGCCACTTTCCACTTCTCAGGGGATTCCTCCTCATCCTCCAGATTAAATTTCTTTTTCCCTCATGTCATTCAACATCTGATTTGGGGGGGGGGGGGTTTATTCAAGAATGTTTCAGGTACCAAAGAAAGAAGTTTTATGGAAAAGTGCTAGATCTTTCGTTTCACGATATGTTACCTTTTATTCCCCCTTTCAGTTTTTTTGGTAGCTTGATTTAGAAGCTTATTGTATTCCTGTAACCTCAGATTTCAAACATTTTGAAGGTTTTCTGTGTCTAGATTACATTCTTCGTTCCTTTGAGGTTACCCACAGCAACAGGCATGTTCAAAAGTGTCTGTCACCAGTGATAGTCTATTGCAGAAAGCAAGATATTCACAGTTTTCCTTTTTAGACTTGCTTATCTTGGCAGAGCCTTTCCCAAGTGAGAAATTCCTAACATTTAATAAAAGAGATCACCTTTGCAAAGTGAGTTTCCAGGAGAACCTCTAAATTCTTGTTAGACTTCCTCACACAGGATTGTATTCCTAGGGTATCTCCTAGAGATCATTTCAAAGGGCTTTTCTTCCACAGGTAAAAGTAGATCTATATCTAGATGTATTCCTGAATTTTTCTGCTCTGCCCAGGACCTAAGCAAGGGAATTGTTAGGATACTAGGATTCATGGCATTTAGGATTCTCGTGATTTTTTCTAGCCAGACTCCACGTGAAAATGATTCAGTGGTAGCTAAAATCCGTTTGATCTCAACATTGGCAGCCTCTGATGTTTCAAATTTCAGCTTTTGAATTTGTAAAAATGGAATTGCTTTTGGTGGAGGTACCAGATGTCTCGGGCCCTGTCTGGGCAGCGGAACATCAAGCTCTGTGCCTTTGGCATCCTCTAGTAATGACAACATATGTCCTCACATGCTCTACTGTTCCCTACCCGTGCATCCCCACTGCTGCTGCTGTATCCTCCAGATGTCATCACCACCATTTAGACAGTGACGTCGCCAAACAGCTTGAGCATTAGGGGAGAGTTTGTTGATAGTTATTTGGTAGTTAAGTAATATTTTGTTTATCATTTCTACTTTGGATAGATATAGTTCCATGTCATTAATTCTGTAGCACTTTGGCTTTTCTGTCCTTGTCATAATTTCTCCCTCTCTCTTCTCCTATCTCACCCTCCATACCCAGTTGTAATTTAGGCTGTTAGCCTTCTGTCTTGTTCACGGTATTTCTGATTTTTTTTTTCTTCAGGGAATTTGTAGAAGTCTGAATGTGAAATTGTTCATCTCGCCGTTTGTTCTTACACACGGGTTCGGAGCCGATCCTCTGCTCCGAGTCGGCCACATCACCAGCTCCGCATCATCGAGAAAGCTCGAGGCACAGTAATATCTCATGATCCTCAGGTGCTAACCCTCAGATCTAGTTTACCGCTAGCAGCAGATCGCATATGAGAGGCTCGGGCCAGTATATTTTTTCTATATTTTTCTATATTTTTTCATCTAGTCGACTTATAGTTAGTTTTTAGTGTTTAAAATAGATTTTTTTATAAGTAATATAGTATAGGAGTGTTATTTGAGAGTGTATTTCAGGTACAATAAATAGTTTAATATTTTACTAGTTAAGGCCTGCGATTTTTTTCTGTCAGGGTTGACAGTATTTTACTTAATCCTTTGCAAATTTTTGCCGTAACTTTTTTCTTCTTCTATATATATATATATATATATATATATATATATATATATATATATATATATATATATATATATATATATATATATATATTATAGTGTACTGTGTTTTGGATATTTCTATAATATAGTAGGTTAGAGTTAAACTGTTGGTTTATTATTATTATTATAGACATTTAAATTTACAGATATATTTATATAGTGTGTTTCTCTAAGAGTGCTGTGTTCTGTTTTGGACATATACTATATATATTTTCAAAATGTCAGAGAAAGCCAAATCCGGCTTTAAGAGATGTCAGTGCGGACAAAAGATGTCCATTACTGATAACCACTCCTCCTGCATCTACTGTCGGCCCTCTCCACTTGCAGGAAGACTGTTCCATTTGTCATTCCTTTAGTGGGGAGGGTCATGCTAGAAAGACGCAGGAAGTTGGTTGACAGAGGGTTGCTTAAACCCGAATTTCAAGAGGCCCTGGACAAGACTGAACAAGTGTCCAAGTCTTCGAAGGGGTCGAGTTCTTCAAGAGTGTCGGAGCCCAAGTCCTTGGCTCCGAGCACCTCTTTCCAGATTTGGACACTGGCTCCTATGACCTCGGTGCCAGGCGTCGAGCGCTTGTCTCTAATCGAGACTCAGGTCTTGGAGCCGGTGTCAGAGGTACCACCGCCTTCTATCCTTCGCTCGGTGACGGCTTCGGCCCCTTCGACCCGTTCTTCAAGACCGCTTTCCGACTCCGATGTGGTACAGAAGCTAATGGAGAACTCTGCTCTGTCCAAACTAATCGAGGTTTCGTCCCAGCTGGTTTCAAAACTTGAGACTATTCCTGCCCCCTCGACACTTCCTCCTCTGAGACCCGTCGAGTCATCAGAGCTAGGAATCGAAGAACCGATGATCGTAGAGCCTTTGGTGCCGAAGCCTCCAGTAGCGCTATCGGCCCCGTTGATCTCGACTTCTTCGGAGCCATCCGGAGGGTCTCGGAGCCGAAGATCTTTCCTGGGTTCCGGGGGGGGACATTCGAACCGAGATGTCGGTTCTGACTCTTCCCCTCGGTGCCTAGGCTCAGATCAGTTCGAATCCGTCCTTGGTGTCGGAGCCTGTGGTCCCGATTCCGGAGAAACGACCACCATCTTCGGATCAGCTCGGATCGGGGCACCGGTGCCTTCGACATCATGAGGAAGGTCTTGTCTGATTAGACACATACATCATCATTCTCTTCTTCTCCTTCCCCAAAAGGCCCGTGTTCTGCTTCTGTGCCTTCGGTCCCTAACAAGCATGGAGACCCAATGCCTCAGACAGCCCCACAGGGCGACCCTTGTTCCTCGGATGCATCCCCAGAAGCCCCCGCTGAGGATGTTCCGAGGAAACGATTGTGCAAGAGGAGGCACATTGATTCCCCCCTAGGAATCTCTCACATCTGATACCGATTTGGATGAAGCAGAAGGGTCCCCACGGTCCCCCTCTGAAGATGTCTTGTCTGTGGACATTTTGGAAATCCTGAAACAGGGGAGACTGGCAAACCCTTACCCCTTCTGTGGATGAATCGGTCTTGCTGAAGGCATTTGGGGCTCAACCTTCTACCTCATGGGGGACCCCACCATTTGACGAACTCATGGATCTAATAGCCCAGAGGTGTTGGGAAACGCCCGATACAGTGGAACCACTCCCCCGCAAGCCAGACAAATACATGACGGCCCCCCAGGACAAATCTTACCTTACAAAAGGAGTTCCCGTGGATACTATGGTGGTGGCGGCGGCCACTAAGAAGGAGATGTCTGAATCATCTTCCTCTGTCCATCCCCCTAATAAGGATTCCAGGACGATGGACAGGTATGGGAAGCACGTATTTAGTTCTGCGACTTTTTCCATCCGATCGCTCAACTACCTTACGCATTTCACGTGTTTACAGAGAGATCTCATTAAGGAACTGGGAGATGCTCTCCAGGGAAAGACAGATGCTGCTGTCGCCGAGAAAGTGACAGTGCAACTTAACACCCTAAATTCCATAGTTAACTCATCCATGAGGCTTATTTCATACGCAGCCAAAGGGTCGAGTAGAGCAGCAGCTTCAGCGATCGCCCTGAGGAGGCAATCTTGGTTGCACCTATGCTCCTTTGCGGAAGCCTTCAAGTCTTCCTTTGCCAACGCCCCCTTTGATGGTGCCTCCTTGTTTGGGCCCAAAGTAAAGGAGACTCTCACTAGGTGTGAGCAAGAAGGGAAGACCCTGTCTGCTGTAGGGGTTCATTTTTCCGCCCCATCTAGACCCTACCCCAAAGGGCAATGAGGCGGAAAAATGTGGTTCCGAAAGACTCTGGGATCCTTTCAGCCCACCCAAAGTGAGACCCCCTCCAGAGGCAGAGGAGGGGGAAGAAATGGAAGACGCCGCCCAGCCGGCGGAGGGGGTCCGCAAAATCAGGGCAACAGGGATACTTTCTCTGGGAAGCCCTTCCAGCACTCCTGAGTGCAGGCCCGACTGTCCTACTCTGGAGGCAGTCGGGGGTCGCTTGGCTTTATACCCAGAGGCCTGGCTAAATCTTACATCAGATTCCTGGGTAAAAAGCATAGTTACCAGAGGCTACAACATTCCATTCATCAGAATGCCACCCAACCCCAAAAAGCTCCCAGACGTTCCACCCAGTCTGCGAGACCAGGCAACCGTAGAGATAAGAAGGTTGCTTGAAAACAGAGTCATCCAACCAGTCCCGGCAGACCAAATAGGATCCAGAACTTACTTTTTAGTTCCAAAGAAAACAGGGGACTGGAGGCCAATTTTGGACCTCAGCAAACTAAACGCCTTCGTGAAAAAGGAAAAGTTCCGGATGGTCACGCTACAGTCAATCCTTCCTTTTCTGCAGGAGGGTGACTGGATGTGCTCTATAGATCTCAAAGACGCGTACTACCATATCAAGATGGCCAGGGCGTCCAGAGATCACCTGCGCTTCCGGCTGGGAGCCAGTCATTTCCAGTTTTGCGCTCTGCCCTTTGGTCTCACCTCAGCCCCCAGGGTGTTCACCAAATGCTTGGCAGTAGTAGCGTCTCACCTGAGACGAAGGGGATTCCAGGTGTTTCCTTATCTAGACGACTGGCTCCTATCCGCTACCACCAAGTATTGTCTTCTGCAAGCCAGGGATTACACCATCAGCCTATGCTCCTCTCTAGGCATAACGGTAAATTTTGGAAAGTCTGTCTTATCGCCGTCACAGCATATCTTATTTATAGGAGCACAGCTAGACACTTCCCTGGCTCGAGTTACTCTCCCCCCACCGAGAGTATCAGACCTCAGATATCAAATTTCGGTCCTTCTCCAAAGCAAGAGAGTCCCTGCGTGACATATTAAGAGTGCTAGGGTTGATGGCAGCCTCCCTTATCGTAGTCCCCTTAGGCAGGATGCATATGAGGATCCTTCAGTGGATGCTATTCGCTCAGTGGTCTTAACGACAGCTTCCACTATCTCACGAGATCTTGATCACGAACTCTTGCGGAAACGATCTCTTGTGGTGGATACACAGTCAAGATCTAACACTAGGGTGACTGTTTGTGTTGCCCAGTCTGGTAGCAACTCTAACCACGGACGCTTCCCTGATAGGGTGGGGGGGATTTTTTCAGGGACAAACAGTCCAAGGTCAATGGTCCAACTTGGAGTACAACCTGCACATCAATGTCCTAGAGCTGAGGGCAGTGTTCCTAGCATTGCAACACTTTCACAAGTCCTTACCTCGGGGAACAGTGACAGTTCAGACAGACAACATGTCAGTAGTCTGGTACATAAACAAGCAAGGGGGAACCAGGTCTTACCCGTTATGCAGAGAGAGGCCCTCAGAATCTGGCAATGGGCAAAGTCCACTGGACGCTTTCTGATAGCAAGGCACATCCCGGGGACATCCAACGTAATCGCGGACAGGCTGAGTAGAGCCATCCTGTTCCCTCACGAGTGGTCCCTCAAATCTCAAGTGGCGGAAGAGATTTTCCACAGATGGGGCCAGCCTTGCTGCGACCTGTTTGCATCCCCATTGAATGCCAAATGCAGAAGCTACTTTGCCCTGTTACCCCCTCCGGGGGGTGTCCCCAGGGACGCACTAGTACACGATTGGCCCCCGGGTCTCCTTTACGCCTTTCCTCCTGTTCCACTAATTCCCAGGTTCTTGCAGAAAGCCAAAGATCTGGAGAGGGCCATAATACTGATAGCCCCATTCTGGCCTCGAAATATCTGGGTTCCCTTCCTTCAATCTCATCAAGTGGAGGAACCATGGATTCTGGACCCGGAGCCAGACCTGTTGACACATTCGTCGAGAGTTCCTCACACCTTCCTCAAGTCCCTCAAACTGACAGCTTGGCTGCTCCGCTTCCCATCTTAGCCAGGTCAGATTTACTATCCCCTGCAGTACAACACATTATTGTATCTTCTCGCAAACCATCTACAAGGAAATGGTACAACAGCAAATGGAACCATTTTGCGTACTGGGCCTCCAAACAAGCTATAGATCCATTTGGGGCTCCAGTACACAAGATACTAGATTTCCTTACCACACTCTTTCAAGAAGGTGCATCAACGTCCACAATAAGGGTACAACTGGCGGCTATATCCAATTTTCATGTTGGTCGGGGAGATAGTTCTCATGTCCCACAGGCTTTGTAAAGCTTTTATAAAAGGTACCTTCCACCTCCGTCCCCCCTTTCGTAATCCAGTAGCCCCTTGGAATCTTAATCTCATGCTGTCACAACTCATGTTGCCCCCATTCGAACCAGCCGCCACAACCCCGTTAAAATTTCTGTCGTGGAAAACGCTTTTTCTGGTTACCATCACTTCCGCCAGGAGAGTTACAGAGTTGCAGGCTCTATCTATCCGACCCCCGTACATGATTTTTCACCCAGATAGAGTAACCTTGCGCACAAATCCGTCCTTCCTTCCGAAGGTTTGTTCGATTCAAAACATCAATCAATCTATTGAACTACCTACCTTCTTCAAAAACCACTCCAATAAGTTAGAATACACGCTGCACAAATTGTACGTCCACAGGCAGCTGAGATTTTACTTGCACAGGACAAAGGAATACAGAAAGTTAGACCAGCTATTTGTCTCATATGTTGACCAACAGAAAGGACAGGCGGTAACGAAGGTTACCTTATCCAAATGGCTGTCAGACTGCATAAATTTTGTATATGCGGAATGGAAACAACTCCCTTTCAAACCCAGAGCTCATTCTACAAGGGCGATCGCTACCTCTTTAGCCCATACCGCTCGTTTGCCTTTAGATACCATTTGTGCAGTGGCAACCTGGGCAAAACCACATACTTTTATCGCCC
This sequence comes from Protopterus annectens, assembly GCF_019279795.1. NCBI lineage: Eukaryota > Metazoa > Chordata > Ceratodontiformes > Protopteridae > Protopterus > Protopterus annectens. Next base: position 669,070,422 of record NC_056743.1, read on the forward strand.
ACTATAAACTAGACAAAAACTCCAGGGACAGGGCGACGTTTGGTTCCACTGTACTCAGGAATGTTCTCCCTTGAGCCACCCAGGAAAAAGGAGCTAGGGTCGGTAGCCGTGTGTAAGAACAAACTGCGAGATTGAACAGTTTCACATTAAGAAGTTATGGTCTTACCATACCGTTCCATGTGAATTGTTCATCTCGCCTTTGTTCTTACATTCCCCCCCTTCATCCCCTGTCCTGCGGTCTGGGAGAACGGGTTTGAATGAATTCTTGTTCAGTCTTCTCTAGACATTGTTAGCATTCAGCTTATTACTTGTTCATCAGGAATGGCATCTTTTCTCCTCTATTTGATGGCAGGGTACCAGACAGTGTGTAGTGTTTGTTCTAAGTGCTTAGGACACAGTTTCTGGAGGGATTCTTCTGGTATAGCAAACTAGATCTGAGGGTTATCACCTGAGGATCATGGGATATTACTGTGCCTCGAGCTTTCTCGATGATGCAGAGCTGGTGATGTGGCCGACTCGGAGCCGAGGATCGGCTCCGAACCCGTGTGTAAGAACAAAGGCGAGATGAACAATTCACATGGAACGTTATGGTAAGAACATAACTTCTTATTTGTTGCTATCAGGTAGTGTTTCAGCAAGGAAATAGACAACAAGCCAGAATTTTAAAAATGTAAAAGATGGGGGTATATCCCACAACGGGATCCCAGTAAACTGTATTTAATTTCTTTAGTGGCAACCCACATCTCTAGTGACTGCAGTATCTGTAAAAATTTTAGTAGCAGAACACTCAGAGTGTAGGAATAACTTACTTGTTAAGGTTGTTCGCTCCCCAGACTATACTAATAGGAACTGCAGTCCCACAGACTCAAGAAAAGAAGAAATAGAAAAATGGAGGATCAACCCATCTTGGAAAGACTTGCTCCTCTAAGACTCCTCGAACTTCATCTCCATCTTCCTGAACAGAGATGTCTACTACTACCACCAGCTTCTCCTTTCTTACAGTAGTCCTTTGGCTCAATGGAAGATTCAACACCAAGATGAAGTGCAGGCAGCTTGTCACTGTAGAATGAGCTCTCTAAGCTAATTCACTCAAGACCCCCTTGGTGTTTCTGCATGTGCTGACAGGTCCCTTAGGAAACCACCTCAGGTTGACTAGGAACAGATGATGTCAGCCTTCGTTGAGACCCAACTTTGATATGGTGTCATCTCTTCTCCAACAGTTCCTTCTGCAGGCTGAGAAGTGCCACTGGATTACCCGACTTTCCATTTCTCCTGTGGGCCAAATCTGGACACTAGCAGTGATGGAATCAATACCAGCTGCTGTGTTTAAGCACTGTAATGCAGATAGACCTCATCTCTCATGCAGTGAGTACTTAGGTGCCAGTGACATTGACTCAGATTATTTTGCCAAGTTTTAGCTTGTCTTTGACACAAGTGGTGGTGTTACTGAAGGTTTGGTGATATTCTGTGTATCAGAACACTCATTGTTTGGCTCTTTGGGACCCAAGGTCCCTGTCTTGACCCCAACACTGGAGGCTTCAGAGTTAACGGTCAACAATGGGTTCCTCAACTTCTCTGTGGACCCCCCTTGCTGGCACCATTCATTGGATTCCACTGCAAAGAAGAGAGCTGCTCAGTCTTTTGTGTCCAGTGTAGCAGTAGTGCGGAAACTGGATCCTTGAGCTGACCATAATCTAGGCCTCCTCAGGACCAGAGGATTAGTAGGCCTAATCTAGTGAGATAGAGTGCACTTTTACCAGGAAAGATTGGGCAAGGACATTCATTTTAGCCCCCCCCAGGAAGAGATAGTGTAAGAAAAAACACTTACTGTCCCCCAAATTCTCCCTGTGTGGATACAGATGAAGTGGAGGTCACCTCCAAATCCCCATGGAGGACGCATCCATTAGTGCGATACTGAAGATGATGAGGCAGAGGGGATCAAGGCCAATAGACCCCACCTCCCTAGAGGAGCTCTTACAGGAGGCATATAATTCCTCTCCCCAGCAGCATGGGTAGTGCTCTCCCCTAAGAAAAACTGATAGACATGGCTTGCAACAATGTGTGGAAGGAGCTGGACGTAGAAAAGCCCATTCCTTGGAATCTCCGGAATCTCCGCAGAGTCTCTCCTACTCCCAAGCACTACAGCAAAAGGCTTCTTGATGATTCCATAGTGGTCACCGCATCCACCAAGAAGGATGTTCCAGAGGATACTGAAGGTATCCATCCCCTAATAAAGATTCTAGGATGATGGGTAGATTAGGGGAATGTAGGTCTCTGCGTCCAGTAAGTTCTCCATTAGAGCACTGAAGTACATGGGCTACATGGTTCAGTTTCATGGTGAGAGCACTAATGTAGCATTGGAAAATCTGAAACAATTTGCAGCCAGCAAATTCTATTCACATTTGAAGACTCGGGAGTTACAATGGATTTCATTTCTTTGCTGACCATGCGTCTTATTCATGATGCAGTGTCTGTGGCAGTAAGGGTGTCAGGATCAAGTCTGGATATGAGATAACAGATTTGGATGCACCTTACAGATTTCATGGACCACTTGGGGTGCCTTTTGCTTGCTTACACCCTCTTTGATGGTAACAAGTCAAAGAAAGACTGTCTATTTCTGAGCAAGAGGTCAGAATGCTCACTGCTTTGGGAATTAAGTTAACTACCCACCAAAGGACTTTCCAGCATAAACAAGAAGGGGCAAGCAACTTATGGCTTTGAAAATCCTAGCAGCCCAGCATAGACAGCAAGAAAAGACAGACATTCCTGCGGCAGAGCAGACTTCCATTCTAGATGCCGCCATAGAGGTGGTCCCAATAGCTATGGAAATCGGGGATCCTTTTTGGGATTTTGCTCCTCCAATCTTTGAAGGTTTGCCAAGCCGTTCCCTTCCAGAGGCAGTCAAGGGATGACACTCCTTACACATTCTTCTGTGGTTGGCCATCATGAGGTGGATAAGGAGAATGATATGCAGAGGCTACTTCATTCTCCTTTTTCACAAAGTTTCCAATACAGACTTCCCAATCCACCCACCCAATATATAACATGGAAAACTGCTTTAATGTGAAAGTGTTCAATCTCGCCGTTTGTTCTTACACACGGGTTCGGAGCCGATCCTGGGCTCCGAGTCGGCCACATCGCAAAGCTCTGCATCTTAGAGAAGCTCGAGACCAGACTATGTCCAACAATCCTCCCTGCTATCCCCCAGATCTAGTTTGCCGCTGCAACAGATCGGTCGAGGAGAGCTCGGGCCAGAGAGAGAAATTTAGTTTATCGATCAGATAAGCAATATTTTGTAAAAAAAAATGTTGTCAATCTACCTTAGAGTAGTACATAGTGTGTGTGTGTGTTTTCATAGATATCCTGTAGAGATAGATATATATATAGATATATATATACATATATATATATATATGTTTTTTTTTTTTTTGGCTACGGCCTACTACTACTTCTGTCAGGACTCTGACATTTTCCTACCAGTGTTAGTTTATATAGTGTTTGTAGTGTAGTGGTTCTTGTATATATATAGTTACTGTTAAATTTATTATCCTATATCTATACTATTATTATAGCCACTGTTTTAGTGTTGTTGACTTGCATTGTGTACCATGTTGGAGAAAGCCAAATCCGGCTTTAAGAGATGTCAGTGTGGACAGAAAATGTCCATCACTGACCATCACGCTTCCTGCGTCTACTGCCTTGGCCCTCTCCATTTGCAGGAGGACTGCTCCATCTGTCATTCCTTTAGTGGGAGGGTCATGACAGAGAGGCGCAGGAAGCTGATTGACAGGGGCTTACTTAAGCCTGACTTCCAGGAGGCCTTGGAGAAGTCCGACCAGGCTTCTAAGTCTTCGAAGGGGTCGAAGATGTCGGAGCCCATGTCATCGGCTCCGAGCTCATCTTCCAAGATTCGTTCGCCTGTTCCACAGACCTCGGGGCCGAGCATCGAACGGTTATCTTTCACTGAGCCCCAGGTCTTGGAACTGGTGTCGGAGCTGCCCCCACCGTCGATTCTTCGGTCGGTGCCGTCTTTGGCCCCTTCGACCCAGTCTTCCAGACCATTTTCCGATATGATGTGGATCGTGTCGTACAAAAACTAATGGAAAACACGGCCCTGTCCAAGCTGATTGTGGTTTTGTCCCAATTGGTGTCGAACCTGGAAGGCCTCCCCATGTTTCCAGCACATCCTCCTTCAAGTCTCATCCAGTCTTCGGAGCCGGGAGAGGATGAACCAATGATAGTGGAGCCCTTGGTGCCGAATCCATCCATTGAGCGATCGGCGCCATTGACTTCGACTCCTTTGGAGCCCGTAGGGGAGTCGTGGAGTTGACTATCTCTCCTTGGTTCCGGGACCAAGAGTCGTACCAATTTTTCAGTGCCGATTCTCACTCTCGGGGCCTCGGCGCAGATAGGTTCGGCTCCGTCCTCTGGGTTGGAGCCCACGGTTTCGGTGTCGGGGAGGCTTCCGCGTTCTTCGGAATTGGAGGAGTCCTCAGCCTGGGGCTCGGGAGCTTTCGACCTTATGAGGAAGGTATTGTCTACACAGACAACTACTTCATCGGAGGCATCTTCTCCTTCCCCCAAAGGGCCGCTTTCTGTTTCTGCTCCCACGATCCACCCTAAGCGTAGAGTCCCATTGCCTCAGCCAGCCCCAGAAGGTGCTCCCTGTTCCTCGGAGGCCTCACCAGAAGCCCCCTCTGATGAGGTACCGAGGAAAAGATTGTGCAAGAGGAGGCACATAGATTCCCCGCAGGAATCTCTAACGTCTGACACCGATTTGGATGAGGCAGGGGGGTCCCCACAGTCCCCCTCTGAGGATGTGTCATTTGCAGACATCCTGGAGATCTTGAGACAGAGGGGTGATTGGCAGTCCCTAGCCCCCACTGAGGACGAGTCTGTGTTGCTGAAGGCTTTTGGGGCTCAACCTTCTACCTCCTGGGTGACCCCGCCCTTCGATGAATTGATGGACTTAATTGCTCGAAGGGCGTAGGAAACACTGGACACAGTGGAACCGGTCCCCTGTAAACCGAACAAATTTATCACGGCCCCCCAAGATAAGGCCTATCTTACTAAAGGAGGTCCGGTCGATGCTATGGTGGTGGCGGCAGCCACGAAGAAGGAAATGTCTGAGTCTTCCTCTTCTGTTCATCCTCCTAATAAGGATTCTAGGACTATGGACAGATATGGGAAGTGCGTTTTTAGTTCAGCGACTTTTTCCATGTGTTCGCTAAACTACTTGACACGTTTTACACGACTGCAGAGGGATCTCATTGAGGAACTGGGAGATACCCGCCAGGGTAACACAGATGCTGCTGTCTCAGATAAGGTGACAGCACAACTTAACACCCTTACTTCAATAGCAAACTCATCCATGAGGCTCATCTCATATGCGGCCAAAGGATCGAGTAGAGCTGCAGCTTCAGCGATTGCTCTCCGTAGACAATCCTGGATGCGGCTGTGCTCCTTTGCGGAAGCCTTCAAGTCTTCCTTTGCCAATGCCCCCTTTGATGGTGCCACGCTCTTTGGGCCCAAAGTAAAGGAGACTCTAACTCGGTGTGAGCAAGAGGGGAAGACCCTGTCTGCTGTTGGGGTCCGTTTTTCCGCTCCATCTAGACCGTTCCTCAAAGGGCAACAAAGTGGAAAAATGTGGTTCCGTAAGACTCTGGGATCTTTCCAAGCCACACAGGGTGATGCCCCCTCCAGAGGCAGAGGAGAGGGAAGAAATGGAAGACGCCGCCCTGGCGGCAGAGGGGGTCCGCAAAATCAGGGCGACAGGGATACCATCCCTGGGAAGCCCTTCCAGCACTTCTGAGTGGAGGCCCGACTGTCCTGCTCTGGAGGCAGTCGGGGGTCGCTTGGCTTTATACCCACAGGCCTGGCTAAATCTTACGTCTGATTCTTGGGTAAAAAGCATAGTAACCAGAGGATACAAAATTCCCTTTACGTCCACCCCACCTCAACAGAAGAGATTTCCAGATGTGCCACCCCATCTGCGAGATCCAGCAGCTGTAGAAATTTCAAAGCTGCTCAAAAAAAAGAGTCATCCAGCCAGTCCCGGCAGACCAAAGAGGATCCGGAATTTACTCAAGGTTCTTTTTAGTTCCAAAAAAGACAGGGGACTGGAGACCGATTTTGGATCTCACCAAACTCAACACCTTCGTAAGGAAGGAAAAGTTCCGGATGGTCACGCTTTTGATCCATCCTTCTCTTACAGAAGGACGATTGGATGTGCTCGATAGATCTCAAGGACGCGTACTACCACATCAAAATGGCCAGGCCGTCCAGAGATTACCTGCGCTTCCGGCTGGGAGCCAGTCATTTTCAGTTTCGAGCTCTCCCCTTTGGTCTCACCTCAGCCCCCAGGGTGTTCACCAAATGCATGGCAGTAGTGGCGTCTCACTTAAGATGACAAGGATTCAGTGTGTTTCCTTATCTGGACGACTGGCTCCTCACCGCCACCACCAAGCATCGTCTTGTACAAGCCAGAGACTACACAGTCGGCCTTTGTTCCCATTTAGGAATTTCAATCAATTTCGAAAAATCTGCCTTATCGCCCTCACAGCATATCTCATTTATCGGGGCAGATCTAGATACAAGATTAACACTGTTAAAGCTTCCTCCACTAAGAGCGTCAGCCCTCAAAGAACAGGTTCTGCTGCTTCTTCAGAACAGGAAAGCCCCGGCCAAGCTAGTGTTAAAGGTTCTGGGACTGATGGCAGCGTCTCTGATTGCAGTTCCCATGGGCAGATTGCATATGAGGGTCCTCCAATGGCTGCTTTCCGCGCAGTGGTCGTTCCAGCAGCTACCCTTATCACACGAGATACTAATAACAGACTCTTGCAAACGAGATCTTTCATGGTGGGTGAACAGTCAGGATCTCACAATGGGTCGCCCGTTTGTCCTACCCAACCCGACGGCCACAATAACCACGGACACTTTTCTGATAGGGTGGGGGGGACTTTTTCAGGGAAGAACGGTCCAAGGGGAATGGTCCAATCTGGAGTACAACCTGCACATCAATGTTCTGGAGTTGAGGGCGGTGTTCCTAGCGTTGCAACACTTCCAAGCTCTCTTACTTCTGGGAACAGTGGCAGTTCAGACGGACAACATGTCTGTGGTCTGGTACATAAACAAACAAGGGGGAACCAGGTCTTACCCATTATGCAGAGAGGCAATGAGAATTTGGCAATGGGCAGAGTCCACAGGTCGCTTTCTAGTGGCAACGCACATCCCAGGGTCATCCAACGTCATTATGGACAGGTTGAGCAGAGCCAACCTGTTACCTCACGAGTGGTCCCTCAAACCGCAAGTGGCGGAAAGGATCTTCTGCAGATGGGGCCAGCCCTGATACTAAGGGCTATTGCAGCAGTCATCTATACAAAGGATATAGTGCAGTTGTATAAGAACCCTACAACGGTAAATATCTGATTAGATCTCTGTTACAGTACTGATTCCCTCCCATCATCCCTCTTCTCTTCATGGGTATCCTGGGCTGGAGTAGAGTACCATATTCCAGTGCAACTGCCCCTCCTCCCCTCTCAGTACCCATGGCCTGCTAGAGTATGGGTAGCCTTTGGGAACCCTGTTTCCCTCATGTCTTTAATTCAGCCAGTGTACACACACTCTTGCTTGGATAAAACTGGTAGGTCTTTGCCTAGGGACTAACAAGGAGGATACCCTGTGATCCTCCTTGGCAAAATAAGTTCTAAAATAGAGCAGGTGGGTGTCAGGTGTGTACAAGGAATGTCCAGACTTCCCTGGAGGGGAAGGGTTTATCCCCTCCTAGCCTAGAAGGGAGAAGGCTGCTGAACTGCAGAAGTCAGGCCTTCTGTAGCTGAAGTCCCAGTAGGAAGAACTACTCCAACAGGGATTTACCTAAACATTACCGTTGTTACGTTCTAGCACAGTTACACTGTCTTTGAGTTGAGGTCACCATTATGGTGATAGCTCCATCTCTCTCTCTCCTCTCTCTGTCTTTCCCCATATAGCAGTAAAGTTTTGTCACTTTATTTAAGGATTACTATTAGATAAAATGGTAGCATATTCTGTCTATTAGGATTATGTAGATCATCTTACATTAAAGATGTATATACAAATATGTTATACTGGTGTATTCCATTATTGCAGTATCATCATTTCAGTGTTACCAAGTCCTGTGCTTTAAAATGTACAGTCACAGTTAAGCTATCGTGTACCACATTGGTTTAGGTGCCATAATGCTTTTCTGCAACTCTACAGTCTATTTAACATAGAGATTTTTTAGTTAAAAAAAACTTCATAAACTTTTTGTTAAAGCATGTCCAAAGAAGTATTTTTAGATTCCGTTGACATCACCAGAGGCTAGCATGTAAATACCTCTGTAGACATTAATGGACAAGTTCCTGCACCTGAACAGTGGTATGGCCATTAACGTCTGTGGGCATATTCTCACTTTGGCTCTCCAGTGACATCTCCAAGGACTAAAAGTAAAACTATAAAATTTCTGGGGTGTTACTGGGGTAAGTTAATTTTACAAATTATTGGCCAGATGCAGGCAGGAATGTTTAGCCCTCCTCAGTGCACCGTGTGCTGTGGTACGAAAGGCGAGTGAATGATCTTGACAGTACTCTTTAAAAGCTGTAGTACCTCCTTTCTGGTGGGCACATGTCTTCGATAAAGTCATATGTGCTTATACTGGATTTATACTGTGTATTTATCCATAGTACTTTTTCCATACTTATATGCTGCAGTATTTTACTCAAGGTGACAGCGTACTGTGAAACAAATCTGTAAATATTTTAATTTCTGTGTTAATACTTTTTACGTTTTCTGTTTATTAATATGCAGATGTTGTAGGACAGCTGGATGCTTTCTGGTTTTATCTACACACTTGCAAAGTTTTTCATATTGATCACTGCTGCAGTAGCATTAGCTACATATGGGTTATATTCTGCCAAGGAAATAATAGCTGGACAGTTTCCAAAGCTTCAGGGCACCTTCCACATTCTCAAACTGTCAAGCAGCTTAAGCTGCGATGACTAAAAGACAAGTTTGGGTGCAAAGCCCTTCAGAGCTCTGCTGCCGTCAGAGTACTCTTCTCTGAGGCTTTTCAGGATTGATGGTTGGCTTGTACTTTCCTTACCTAGGCAGATAAGTTTCCTTTGGGGGAAAAACTTCCATTTTCCTATTTTTAATAGTGTTTTGTTACTTTCCTCTTTAGGAAATTTATTTTAAAGCTAGGAGTGTTGTATTTTAACAGATTGCCTCAAGGCTGTAATGCACTTTTAAACAGAGCACTCATTTCTGTCAGTTTAAAAGTAGTGTTATCTGACTTGATAAACTATTTTCTGTGGAAAATTGTTTGTTTTAAGGTTGTAGGGTTGCCATAGTGTTTGAAAGTGCTTTTTACTGTGTTTTTTCTGTCAAAAAAAGTGTTGTAGACTGATAGTTTGTTTTCCCCAGGATAGTGACCCCATTTTTGGCTTGGCCATGGAATAGATGGTCACTTCCCTGGTCAGTTCCTGTTCCCGTCACAAAAAGAAAAGTTTAAGCCAATAGCTTTTGCCACCACAGCAGGTTAGCAATTTGCCTTAGCAGCAGGTGGGTGACTGTGCTGTGCCAATTTGTTGTACCCTGGACCCCTCATCTGTAACCCTGGACCCCTCATCTGTAACCCTGGACCCCTCATCTGTAACCCTGGACCCCTCATCTGTAACCCTGGACCCCTCATCTGTAACCCTGGACCCTTCATCTGTAACCCCAGATCCCTCATCTTTAACCCCAGATCCCTCTAGTATAGCACCAACAGCCACTATGGACTGGGAGTTAGCCACATGTCTGCGGCTTTTGGAGCCCCCTCAGTGGACAAGGGAGAAACCCCTCTTGTAGGTCCTGAGAGAGGAAACAGGGATGGTTTCCCTGTTGTATCAGAATCCTGTGCCCATCCATGGGGAAGCAGCGGCTGCCTTTAGTAACATGGTTGGCCCCATTTTCCTGTCAAAAGACACAGAAAACGTAGCAGCAGTTTATAGCCTGCTACAGACCACCCTCCCAAACCCAGGAACCCCACTCGGCCTTCCTGAGAACACTGGAAAATATGAAGGTCTCTACAAACACCATTATATTGGGCGACTTCAACTACCCAAACATAGACTGGGAGCATTACTCTAGCTCCAACACCTTAGCCCAAAGGTTCCTAGAATTTATAAACTCAAATGCTATGGAACAACTTGTTACCACTCCCACAAGAGGGGAAAACATACTGAACCTAATCATCACCAACATGGGGACTCTATGCTCCAGACCAGAAGTGTATCCCTCACTGGTAAGATCAGACCATAAACTAATCTCATTGGATATTCACATCCCGACTCCACCCCCTGCCCTGAAAACCACAGTGAAAAACTTCTCTAAAGCAAATTTCACACTCCTCAAAACAGAGGTGGAATCCTTCAAAGTCCCCGGGCCTGTGGAAAATACGGCCCAGACCGCAGTATCCTTTATAAACGCATTCTATGAACACCTTCAGGAATGCATGGATCATGCAATCCCAAATAAAACCAAGACCCAATCCTCCAAAGGCAGACGTCCTGTCTGGTGGACCCCAGCCATAAACAAACTATACAATAGAAGGAGGAAGCTACTACATGATAGAGCAAAATCCCAAAAAGGGAAGGCATCTCTGATCAGTATTAGCAAAAAACTACGGGCACTCATAAAATCGCCTAAGGCCAGCTTCGAGAGAAAAATTGCACAGGACACTAAGGATAATCACAAGGCTTTCTTTAGTTATGTTAGGAACCTGGGTGGGAATTCCCAGATATGCTCAGAATTAGTCCAAAATGATAAAAAATACACCAAACCCACAGACATTGCCAACATCCTAGCTGACAGGTTCAGCGCAAACCCCTCCCCACCAAAAGGGCAAATATCTATCCTAGCAGAGTGCTGCCCCCCTGACATCTCAGATGCCCAGGTAAGAGCTGCCCTCTCCAAAGCAAAAAACACAGCATCAATGGGACCAGACTGTGTCCCGGGCTGCGCCCTACATGAACTCCAAGAAGAGCTAAACCCAAACATAAAACTACTGTTCAATCTCAGCCTTACTACAGGATATGTACCCAAAGAGTGGCGTACAGCAACAGTGGTCCCTCTCCACAAAGGTGGTGCCTCAACGGATCCTGGAAACTATCGCCCCATAAGCCTGACTAGCTTGGTCTGCAAAGCTATGGAAAGGATCATCATGGACCTCATAAATAAAGATATTGGGGACCTACAGACACTGGATCCTACCCAGTTCGGCTTTGTTAAGGGCAGATCCTGCCTCTTAAACCTGGTTGATTTTTTTGAAACAGTCACCAGGGCCATTGACGAGGGGAAGGTGGTCCACACAGCCTACCTGGACCTCGCAAAAGCCTTCGATACAATACCCCACTCGGGCATTATAGATAAGCTCACCAGCTTAAATATAAACCCCTATGTCACTAGATGGGTTTCAAACTGGCTCAAGGACAGAACCCACATGGTTAGAATTGCTGGAGCCATGTCAGACTCCAAACCAGTTACAAGTGGCATCCCACAAGGCTCAGTCCTGGGACCTCTGTTGTTCGGTATATATTTCTCGGAGGTACAGGCCAACACGGAAGGACTGTGGCTGACCGAGTTCGCAGATGACTGCAAACTGGGCGCCATAATCGACTCTCCAGCCGACACAAGCATCCTCCAAAAGGGCCACATAGAAGCAGACAACTGGTGCCAGAGCCATGGCCTCAAGCTAAACGCCAAAAAGTGTATAGTCATCCCCTTTGGCAAAAACAAAGTGCCCACAAATTACCACATAGGTGGTAATCCATTAAGTACAGAAGAAGTAATTAGGGACCTGGGGACCCAAGTTGATAGCAATCTCTCATTTGATAACCACTTGGCCAAAGTGGTTAGAAAAACATTTTATATAGCCCACCTAATCATGAAGGGATTCACATCTAGATCAGGGGAGGTCATCGTGCCGCTTTACTCATCCCTCATCAGGCCCATAATTGAGTACAATGCCCCTTTTGGGATGTACCTTACCAGACACCTGCAGCAACTGGAAAGACCCCAAAAGTACCTCACCAAGAGGATCAAAGGGCTGAAACAGATGCCATATGCTGCCCGGTTAAAGAAACTCCAGCTCTACTCAGTGGCATACCGCCTGCTCAGAGGCGATCTGTGCCTGACGTATAAAGCCATGTCCAACCCTTAATTAATGGACATGCTGCACCTCAGAAAATCCAAATCCCATTGAGCTACGCGCTCGAGAGACTTGAACCTCAGCACTGAAATAAATAGGACATGCTGGAGGGACAGATTCATAACCCAGAGGCTCCCTTCACTCTGGAATAAAATCCCAGTCCAGGTTAGGCAGACTCCCTCATTGACTCTCTTCAAGAGGAATCTTGATGAGTGGATGGGAGATCGTAGGTTTACCCCGGGTATCACTTCTGTGTCACTGTTAGACAGAGGCACAGTATACTAACCTCGAAAAAGGGCATAGCAAAATTAATTTAAAATGGGTGGCGAAAGCCAAACACACTCTGGCTAGGCTTATAAATGCCCTAGGGCAGATAGCCTAGTATGAACCTATGAACCTAGCCTGTCTACTCTTCAGATTTCTTTGGATAGGTGTAGTTTACTGGGACTAGCTCAGGGTTTGATTCAAGCTATTGATCCCTCTTGTAGACTAGTTTCCAATAAAAGAAAGAGGGATGCTTCATTTCCTGAAGGGATTCAAATCTTGAATCTGAACAGGAAGATGCAGGGACGGATTCACGGTTTTGTCCTCTAGATTTCTTATTCATACTCTGAGGAGAACTCTCTCTCTCTGATTCTGTCTGGGGGGGCAGGGGTTCTCTTTTGTGAGAAACTGTAGCTAGAATGTCCCAGTGTTTTCACTCGGAAAACAGAGATTTCTCAGTCCCTCAAAACGTATTATGAATTGTTACAGAAGGATTTTTCAGAACATGCACCCATTCCTCCTGTCTGCTGTAGAGGATGTGTATCTTGCTCCCTGCAGTTTTCCTAATAGCCAGATGTCCCTAAAAGGGCAGATAGGATGTATAACGTTCTTCTGTCTTTTATATATTTATACACTGTTCCCAAACCTGACCCAGCAGCTGTAGCCTTAGTTTGACTACTCTGCTGCCAAGCACTTAATTCAAGTCCTACTGTTTCAGATAAGGATGGGAAAGTTATTGATAGGTATGGAAAAAAGTGTATACTTAAGCAACGTTGAATTAGAGAATTTTGAATTGTCAGGCTTGTATGGCAAGGTTTGTTCTGACATGTTGTGAAAGTACGAGAAATGTTTTATCTACGGTTTATACTTGTGAAGAAAAATCTGCTTAATTACTTCTGTTGCATGAGTCACTACTCATTGTTTGCAGGGTGTGTATGACCCTGTTGATACTTCCCAGGGCTATGGCCATTTTTCGGTTTTAAGGAGGTTTGCATGGCTGCCTTCTCAGAACCTTCCAGTTGATGATAAAATGAGATTTTAAATGCTCCCTTGGATATAGCTTTAGTTTCTGGCCAAAAGTGTGATGAATGGGGCAAGCTGATCCAGGGAATCTGTAAAATTTTTCAGCCCTCCTTTTTCCATATTTGCCAAGGGAAATTTATTCCTCCTCATTCTGTTTCAGCAGAAAACAATAAACAGTCTCAACAAAATTCAGGTAAACAGATGTTTAAGAAGTGGCAAGGAGGTTTCAAAAAGAAGTCTCAAACCTCCCAAAACCAAGGACACTCCAAGTCTGAATGACTATTTAAGAGACCCTTTGACCCCACTCACCTGAATCTCCATTTTTCTCTTTGGCAACAGATTGTTTCAGTTATACGGGTTCGGAAAATCCATCAGGGTTACAGATTGCAGTGGAAGGAAGTTCATCCTTTCTGGCTGGTCATTGCTCATCCTGTATATCAGACTGTTTTTCCACCCATTTTGCATCACATGCTATCCCAAGAAGTGATAGAAACAGTTCCTCCTTCCTAGGTGGAGAAGAGATTTTATACAAGGATGTTCTTAGTCCCAAAGAAAAAAAGAACACACACTTGGGGACCTGTTCTAAATCTTTCTTTCATAAACCTGTTTGTGATGGTGCCCAATTTCAAAATGTCACTTTACAAACCTGTTGCCTCTTCTTCCCTTCTCAAGTTTCCTGGTAACAGTATCACATTTCTGTTGTCCAGACTTTAGGTGTTTCTTAAGGTCGTGTGCATCTGGATCACATTATCAGTTGTCTGCCTTACCCTTTGGACTATCCACAGCACCAAGAGTGTTCACAAAGTGTCTAGCTCCAGGGTGTCCACATTTTCCATATTTAAATGATTTGCTCATCTTTGCAGAGTCGTCTTCAAAATGTCAGGAATCTCTCTCTGGTTAGAGATCTCTTGAACACGCTGGGATTCCAAGAGAACATTCAGAAGTCTTGATTTCCCTCGCATAGAATTATGTACCTGGGATGTCAACTTAGACAACTCAGTTAAGAGCTTTTCTTCCACAGGAAAAAAAAAGATCTTTATTTAGCTCTGTTTCTAAGGGTTTCCATTCAGACTTCAGTCACTGTGAAGGGAATACCTCAGGATTTTTGGTTTTGTGTCATCTGTCATTTTCATGATACCCCCCCCCCCCCGAGAAATATACATTGATATCTGAGATCTGTTTGGTCCCAGTATCAATGTTTTCAGATCCCCACTACTAGGAGTTGTCAGAAGAGAAGTCACTTGGTGAGACAACAGATATTTTTTAAGTCATAGTCACCCTACTCCCTCCCTGCTCGTAAGCACTAAGTCAACACAGATGCTTCAAACTTTGCTTGGGCAACAGGACACTAAAAACACATGCAAGCATATAAATGTCAAGGAGAGGCTTTCCCTGGTCAGGGTGCTGAATTCTCTGAACCATCTTTGGTCCCAACAATCTCTTCAAGTGGTTACAGACAATGCCACAATGATGTGGCACATCAACAAGCAAGGGGGAACTAGGTCATATTCTCCTTTGCAGACTAACAGTGTTAGTTTGGGATATACCTTTATGGCACAGTCTCACTGTACAGGCATCCTACATTCCATCAGAGCAAAATTGTTTGGCAGGCAAACTGAGCAGATCCAGGGCAGACCTCAAAGATGGAAACTAGATCTGGGGTCTTCCAAGATTTGATCCATTAGTGAGGAGTTCCTCAAGTAGATCTCTCTGCCTCCTTTCTGAACAATCTTCCTCAAGTAGATCTCTCTGCCTCCTCTCTGAACAGTCATCTGGCACAGTTCTGTTCCAGAACTCCATGCAAGAAGGCTTGGAAGACAAATGCCTCTTCTTTTTGGACAGGAACACTCCTGTATCCCTTTCCAACCTTTCTACTAATATCCATGGTATTTCTGAAGATTCAGAAGGAATCCCCTATAATCACCGTGGTGACTCCCTTCTGGCCCAGGCAGCTGTGGTTCTCCCTTCTTTTGGAAGTGGCTAGAGGTCATTACCACAAGCTTCCTCACATAATAGATCTACTCTTACAAGAACATGGGGTGTTTGATGCACCCCAGCATCAGTCATCTTTAGCTGCCTGGATGATAGGGTCTTGATTCCTTTTAGGCACCTGTTTTCCAAGGATGTGCAGCAGATACTAATGGAGGCAAGAAAATCTGCTACCAGAAAATCTTATATTAGCAAATGGAAAAGGTTTTCTAATTGGTGCTAGCACCCACCTATTCAAGGCTAGTTGTTTTCTGGTTTTACAATATTTGTGCGAGTTACTGTTCTATAGCCTTTCTTATTCCTCTATCAGGATTCATTTATCAGCCATTTCAGCATGTCTGCCCATGGATCCTCCTCTTTCAAGACAGTCGCATGTCAAAATGTTCTTGAAAGGGGTTTTGCATAAGAGTCCTCCAAGTAAACAGTTGGCCCCTCCTTGGGATCTTAATTTTGCATTACAGAAAGTAAAACTTTCTCCATTTGAACTATCTAATCTGGCTGACTTGAGGAAAACAGTTGTTTTGATTGCTCTGACCTCTGAAAGAAGAATATCTGAGTTGCAAGCTCTTACGATGATTCAACCCTACCTCATTTTCCAGAAGGATGAGGTTTCTATTAGAACTAATCCTTCTTTTATGCCTAAAGTGGTATCTGAGTTTACTTTGTCAGACTATACATCTCAAGAGTCCAAAAATAGAGGCAGACACTCCAGGACAATCGAAGCCAACCAAGAACTCAATGCAGAAAATAAAGCAAAATATCCTTTATTACTAGTAGACAGTTAAAAACATACTAACTTCAACTATATATATATATATATATATATATATATACAACCATAGCCAATCATATTCATGTAATTCAAAACATCCAATAGGATATACAAACAGTCACATGAAGCACTCATTAATAAAATCCTGCATCTCATAGCAAGGGAAATGAATGTAAAGCACACATACTCCTTAGAAAACAAGTTAAATACACTTAATATTAAAAACTACAAATATATATATACCCTCTAAAAATTCTTATACAATAATTCAAGATCAATCCACGTATTAATAATATAATTCATAATTTTAAAGTTTAAAAATTTTTTTTAAAAAACATGTCAAAAAGAAAGAAATGCATAAGAAAAAGTATAAGAAAAAAGTAAATACATGAAGAAAAAGGGGGGAAAAGGGGTGGGGGAAGGGGGGGGAATTGGAATGAGGAAAAGGAAAACAATACAAATGTATAAAAAGTAAAAATGCCTATTAATACTAACGTCTATAAGGTCTTTCTGCTAAAAAAGGTTTCAACGACAACTTATCATTTAAGCCGTGCCCTCTATCTGCTCTGATCCTAATAATCCATTTGTTCTCGTCCTGCTCTGTTCTGTTATTAATGTTGCCTAATCTATTTGTTGCCTCCTGACGTCCTATAACCATAAAGCTAAAAGTGTGTAAGGAACCATTCTGCAGCACATGTTTTGCCAAAGCATTGGTTTCATTCTCTCTATTTATTGCATAAATGTGCTCCCTTATCCTCTCCCTCAGAGTTCTATTGGTCTTACCAACATAGAAACTCTGGCATTTCTTACACACTGCTAGATATATAACATTTCTAGACCTGCAGTCCGCATACTCATTGAATTCATATCTGATGTTATTATCAGGGTGTACAAAAACGTTGGAGTTCATAATAAAGTTACACTGATTACAGCTCCTACAGGCATAAGTGCCTTTCCTCTTTGAACTGATTTTGGTGCTCCTACTCTTCTCATAGCACAAATGACGTTTGAGAGATTTAGTATTCTTATAGCTAATCGCAGGTCTATCACCCACTAATCCCTTAATCTTATCATCTAACAACAAAATGTTCCAGTTTTTGTTTATTATATTGACAACTGAACTATTCGTGTTAGTATATGGAATCAATAACCTCTTCCTTTTATCCCTACATCTTGGTGTATGTCTATATATTTTGTTACTATCCTTCATAATAGATGGTATTGTACGCTCATTCCTCATGTGTTCTATAGGTAGTAGATCCTTGTCTAGGTAGCCTCTCTCTATAAATTCATGGTGCATAGTATTTACTGCTTGTACCAAATCAGCATCCTCACTTATAATACGTGAAAAACGTGTCAGCTGATTCTTCACTATATTCTTATGAATATGTTGTGGATGCATGCTTGTCCTATGCAAGATGGCATTGCGTCTGCAAGGTTTCCTATATATATCAGATGTTAAAAAGCCTCCATGGTGATGGGGACAGAAGCGGATGCACGCTCCAGTGGTGAATCTAATCTTGTTTTTCCGCTCCCTTTTCATTTGGAGCAGAGACAGTCATGGAGTCCACACCAGTCGACCAGAAAGAGAAAGAATTCAGGAGGACCTCTCGAGTTTCAGAGAAAGACCCTGAAACCCATAGCACGGACTTAGTGGTAAATCTTTCTAAATATGTACTAACTGAATTTGAAAGTAAGCTTTTGAATAAAGGTTTGTCCTTTATTCCATCGCAGAATGTAGGTGTTAGTGACTATATATTGGATATTAAGTATTTCACTAGGAATGTGGCTTTAGGAATGTTGTATAACAATGAAACTAATGAAAATGTTTCACCTAATGTGTTTAGAAAACCTTCTGTTTTTGTACCTAACATGCATCCTTTATTAGAAACTTTTGAGAGGGCTTGTGCTAGTGATTTATTGGCATATTTTGAGAACAAAGATAAGAAACCTGATTTTTATAATTTATCCAAAGGAGAGAGAGAAGCTTTATATGGGTTACAGCATAATGATAGTATCACAATAAGACCAGCAGATAAAGGAGGGGCTATAGTGCTATTAGATAGTGTCTTTTACGATGATGCTATGAATGTAATGTTGTCTGATGTATATACATATAGAAAGTTAGATAGGGCTGCTTTGAGTAAATTAATTAATTCAGTGCATGCTGACTTATATGATATGCTTATTCGTGGAATAATAGATGAGAGTCTATATAGATATTTTTTGATTGAAGATCCTGTTATACCTGTTATTAGAGGCCTGCCAAAGATACATAAGACCATGGTCAACCCCCCACTTAGACCTATAGTTTCAGGACGTGGGTGGATAACCGAAACTATCTCTATTTTTTTGGAGAAAACACTTAGACCTAAAGTTGATTCAACTAGCTCAGTTTTGAGAGATACTCAACAACTTTTAGAGACTCTATCAGCCCAGAATGGTAACATTGGTGTTACACAACCAGCCATATTAGTAACTTTAGACGTGGCCTCCCTATTCACTTGTATACCTAATGAAATAGGGTTAGACTACTTGAGGTTGTTTTTGATGAGAAAAGGAATGAGTAATTCTGAAATAATAAGAGTTACTATGCTTCTGGATATTGTCCTTAACAATAATGTCTTTCTTTTTAAAGATGTTTATTTTCTACAAACGCAAGGTGTGGCGATGGGAACATCTTGCGCCAACTCATATGCCAGCCTTGTGATGGCATATTGGGAAACCACCTATGTATTGGAACATATAGTTTTCTCAAAATGTATAACATATTATAGGCGTTTTGTGGATGATATCCTTTTTATTTGGGAAGGTGATGTAGATGCCTTTAATGACTTCATGACATATATTAATGGTAGCACTTCATCTACTCGGATAGATTTTTTGGATGTTACTTTAAAGCTAGATGGAGGCTTTTTAACATCTGATATATATAGGAAACCTTGCAGACGCAATGCCATCTTGCATAGGACAAGCATGCATCCACAACATATTCATAAGAATATAGTGAAGAATCAGCTGACACGTTTTTCACGTATTATAAGTGAGGATGCTGATTTGGTACAAGCAGTAGATACTATGCACCATGAATTTATAGAGAGAGAGGCTACCTAGACAAGGATCTACTACCTATAGAACACATGAGGAATGAGCGTACAATACCATCTATTATGAAGGATAGTAACAAAATATATAGACATACACCAAGATGTAGGGATAGAAGGAAGAGGTTATTGATTCCATATACTAACACGAATAGTTCAGTTGTCAATATAATAAACAAAAACTGGAACATTTTTTTTGTTAGATGATAAGATTAAGGGATTAGTGGGTGATAGACCTGCGATTAGCTATAAGAATACTAAATCTCTCAAATGTCATTTGGGCTATGAGAAGAGTAGGAGCACCAAAATCAGTTCAAAGAGGAAAGGCACTTATGCCTGTAGGAGCTGTAATCAGTGTAACTTTATTATGAACTCCAACGTTTTTGTACACCCTGATAATAACATCAGATATGAATTCAATGAGTATGCGGACTGCAGGTCTAGAAATGTTATATATCTAGCAGTGTGTAAGAAATGCCAGAGTTTCTATGTTGGTAAGACCAATAGAACTCTGAGGGAGAGGATAAGGGAGCACATTTATGCAATAAATAGCGAGAATGAAACCAATGCTTTGGCAAAACATGTGCTGCAGAATGGTTCCTTACACACTTTTAGCTTTATGGTTATAGGACGTCAGGAGGCAACAAATAGATTAGGCAACATTAATAACAGAACAGAGCAGGACGAGAACAAATGGATTATTAGGCTCAGAGCAGATAGAGGGCACGGCTTAAATGATAAGTTGTCGTTGAAACCTTTTTTAGCAGAAAGACCTTATAGACGTTAGTATTAATAGGCATTTTTACTTTTTATACATTTGTATTGTTTTCCTTTTCCTCATTCCAATTCCCTCCCCCCTTTTCCCCCCTTTTCTTCATGTATTTACTTTTTTCTTATACTTTTTCTTATGCATTTCTTTCTTTTTGACATGTTTTTCAAAAAAAATTTTAAACTTTAAAATTATGAATTATATTATTAATACATGGATTGATCTTGAATTATTGTATAAGAATTTTTAGAGGATATATATATATTTGTAGTTTTTAATATTAAGTGTATTTAACTTGTTTTCTAAGGAGTATGTGTGCTTTACATTAATTTCCCTTGCTATGAGATGCAGGATTTTATTAATGAGTGCTTCATGTGACTATGTTTGTATGTCCTATTGGATGTTTTGAATTACATGAATATGATTGGCTATGGTTGTATATATATATAGTTGAAGTTAGTATGTTTTTAACTGTCTACTAGTAATAAAGGATATTTTGCTTTATTTTCTGCATTGAGTTCTTGGTTGGCTTCGATTGTCCTGGAGTGTCTGCCTCTATTTTTGGACTCTGAAATTATTTCGTTTGAGGAGGCACCTTACCCTGTTGGTGTTGGGTTTATCAGACTATACATCTCCCCCATTTTTTTCCTGAACTTAAAAAATGAGGGAGAGAAGATACCCTGGATGTCCACAGGTAACTCCAGTACTTTCTTGACAGAACTAAATCTTTCAGATCAATTGTTCTTTTCTTATGAAGGTAAGAAGGGACTGCCACTGTTAAACAGATTTCCAAATGGTTGTATTAAGGCTATTACTTTTTGTTGTACTCAGCATAACAAAACTATTCCAGGCAGGGTCAAGTCCCATTCCACCAGGGCCTTGGCTTCGTCTGTGGCTTTTTGAAAATGATTTGATTCTAGAACCTGCTGCTTGTTCCTCTGTAGATAGTTTTACAAAGCACTACAAACTGGATTTCATCTCTAGATCCAGCTTTGCTAGGACCATTTTCCAGGAACTCCTAGATTCTTCTCCTTCCGTCTCCCAATGTAGTTAGCTAAGGTAATTTACCCATTTAGGTAAGGCTACTGTAGCAGTGTTCAATGTAATGATGATAGTACAGTTGTGTAAGCTGAACAGTGGATGTTCAAATGATCACTGCTGCAGTAGCCACTTGCTACCTCCATTCCTCTTGTGTTTGGTGTTTTCATGCCAGGAAGTGCACATATTTTTTTATTGTTCCTAGCATTGACCTTTCAGGGCTCAGCTTCTGTCTATCTGCTGGCAGGAAAGCTCTGAAGGGTTTCGTTATCAAACTTGTCTATTAGTCATCTCAGCTCAAGCTGGTTCACAGTTTAGTTGTGTGGATGGCGTCCTGAAGCTTTGGAAGCTGGCAGGCTGTTCTTGGCAGGTTATAACCCAAATCGCTAAGATTACTGCAGCAGTGATCATTCGAACAGCTAGTGTTTTGGTAAGTTCAACTTGTACAACAGTACTTTCAGTTTGTACCACTGTACTTTTCTGCAGTTTTGGCTGATTTGTTTCATTAAGAAGCACTTGAAATCTGTTGAACAGTGTTGCCTGGTAGGGAGACCTTAAAAATTTATTTATTTATTTATTTATTTTTTTTACAGCTTTCTTCTGCCTCTTGCTCTGCGCTTGATTCAAATCTGTACAGGCACCCTCCAGGTTCTCCTGTTGGAATCCGACCTGGATCACTGGCCCCTCAACCACCAAATCATTTTTCATCTCTGCAAGCTTTTAGGTAAGAATAACTGCTTACTGTTGCTTTGATTAGGTAAAAGTCTGGGATTCACAGAGATGTGCTTCAGCATTGAGAACAATTGGCCTCAGAGCAAATACAAAGGTTTGCAAAGTAGACTTGAGTAATTAAGCAGGGACATACTGTTGCATGGATAGTTGCTTTTTAGAGAGGAATATACTTTCTGAGGGAAACTTTTTTTTTTTAATTGAAGCTCAACAACAAAGCCAAGATGATCTGTAGTAATGCACGATAGTGGTGTCATGCTCTGTGAGAGCACACGATAGCTATGGCACACAGTGCGACTTTACACTTGGTAGCTGGTGCAGAGAATGTTATTTGCTATTAACGAGCTATTTCCAGTAGTACAAGGCTTGATTCTCTGTCTTCATATGCCTGCAATGTGACCTTGAGTGCAACTTAACCAGACTGTGTGTGTATATGTGTGTGTGTGTGTGTGTGTGTGTGTGTGTGTGTGTGTGTGTGTGTGTGTGTGTGTATATATATATATATATATATATATATATATATATATATATATATATATATATATGGGTCTACTTTGTTTTGTTGTTGAATCTCATTTCAATGAATTTCATTTCATCCCGACCACATCGCTGAAACCACAAATTACTGAAAACTCATTTCACTGAACTTAGTATATATAGCACTGCGTAGAGTACTGTAAGGCAAGTAAAAGGTATATGCCCTTTTCCCCACTGTAGTATGATCCTGGAGTTAGTATATATAGTTTGGGGGGGGGGGAAGGCACAGCCCCCCACCTGGTTTGTTTTTTATTGTATTTTACCAAAAACTTCAAAACAATACATTATAAACGATAGACATGTATAGTTACAACACCAATGACCAACTCTGTCTGGAAGACGATATGTACTCAGTGGGGAACTATGCCACCCTCACCCTTCTAACTATATATACTAACTCCAGGATCGCACTGCAGTGGGGAAAAGGGCATATACCTTTTACTTACCTTACAGTACTCTACACAGTGCCATACAGTATATAGTAACTGCAGTTCAGTGAAATGGGTTTTCAGTAATTTGAGTTTTGATAGAACCATTTACTTCGGCTCCCCTCGAGGAAGCTGCTTCACATGTAAAGGCCAGTGCACCACGGAGATAGCCCTGAAGTCAGTCCCTACCGATGTCGAGGAGGAACCAGAAATCGTTGGATGGCCGACTGGGATCCCAGTGCCTGAAACCCCTACCATTTCCCAGGCTCCTGAACCCAGGCCTTCTCCAAGACCTACACCTTAAAAAAAAAAAAAATTAAAAACAAAACACCAGACTCCACCTTCTAAAGGGGTCACAAACTGGCAATCATTTACCAGCTCTTTGATGCAGGCCTTTATGGCCCTTCGGCCCACAGCCTCTTCCCCCGCCACTATCCCAGTGCTTAGTCCTAGGCCTGCTTCTGCCACTTCACTCCCTTTGCCTACTGCCCAAGAAGATGAACAGGAGCCCTACTACTCATCTTCAGATTAATCGGTCTCCTATTTGTCACAAATTGCCTCCCCTCTTGAATACTATTCCCCACATGAGGAGTCCATAGAAAGGCACTTCTCACCAGAGGATATCACATTTGGGGAGACTATCACAAAAATGAAAGAATACTTCATATGGGACACTTCCCAAATGTCTGACACTCAAAGGAGGTACTTTGAACTTCTCCAAGTGGAATCTCCTTCGCCTTCAGCCATCCCACCTGTCATCCCTGCCTACCTTGATGCTTTCACCTCTGCATCAAAGAACCCAGATTCTCAATCACTGGCCCCTAAGAGACTGGACAGGTTCTACAAAGTTCCAGATGAACAGAAATTCCTAATAGAACCACCCCTGGAAGACCCTGCTGTAATTGCTCTTTCCCAATAAGCAATCTAGATGATTCTTTTAGCATTTCTTCTGCCTACTGATAAGGATAGCAAAAGCATGGACAGGATAGGAAAGAAGGTTTACACCTCCTCCTTCCTGGCCTTTAGAGCTATCAACTACCAAACCCACATGATAAAATATGCCTTGGACCTAGTTTCACAAGCCTCTACTCTCTTTGCATCCACCCCTGACTGCTCCACCAAAACTGAGATAGCATCTAAACTGTCCGTGGCTTCCCAGGTAGCCAGACATTTATTACATGCAGTTACGATGCAGCAGAAGCCTCTCTAAGGTCTGCTGCTTCTGCATCAGTACTCTGCAGATATTCTTGGCTATGCCTCCAACCTCTACCAGAGGATTTCAAGTCTAAAATCCTAGATGCCCCTTTAGACCACAACTTCCTGTTTGGTAAACATTCTACAGACCTTTTCAAAAACCTGCAGGAAAAAAATAGAGAGCTTCAAGACATCAAGCACTTGCTTTTGTCCCCCTATCCCTAAGTATTAAAGGAATTATCTTACTAAGACTACCTTTGTCAGGAGCCCCCCCCCCCTCATCTGCTCCCCTTCCTCTTCCAGGCATAGGAGAGGAACCAGGGAACAAACATCCTCCGGACCACTTGCCTCACAACTCAGTCAAAGACAGCCTTTTCAAGATAGAAGTGGAACCAACAATGAGTGACTGCCTTTCCCACCTCCCCTTGTCATCCCTCCCATCCCACTGCCTACCCATTTGGAAGTCCATCGCATCAGACCGATGGGTACTGGCAGTCATACAAAATGGATATTTCCTTTCTTGGAAGGAAAACCCCCTTCCAAGGGGCATTTCTTTTCCCCCAAAAAATCAACTCCACCTCATCCCTCACATACTGCAAGACTTTCTGAGATTAGGAACCATAGAACCTGTCCCCCAAGGACAGGAAGGAAAAGGCTTCTACTCGAGACTTTTTCTGGTCCCCAAAAAAGATGGCCCTCTGAGACTAATACTAGATTTATCCTTTCTAACCCTTTTCCTTAAAGTTCCATCATTCAGAATGTTATCCCTTCAAACAAGTCTTCCATTATTGCCAGCCCAGGTCTTTATGGCCACTCTAGGTCTAAAGGAAGCTTATCTCCATATTCCCATAAACCCACCCCAACAAAAAATTCTTATGTTTCACTGGGCCCTATTCTCATTTTCAATTTACAGCCTTGCCCTTTGGTTTGTCTACTGCACCCAGGGTATTTACAAAATGCCTAGCCCCTGCCATAGCTTTCTGCAGAACCAAAGGTGTCCAAATCTATCCTTACCTAAACGACATTCTCATTTTAGCAGAAACAAAGGACACCCTTCAAAATCATCTGAGGTTCACCACTTCCCTACTTCAAAGCTTGGGATTCACCCTCAACCTCCTAAAATCGTCCTTAATCCCAGAGCAGAACAAAATCTTTTCTGGGCTGCAGGATCAAAACTGACCTGATTCGGGCTTTTCTCCCTCAGGACAAAGTTCTCTCTCTCCACTCACTTCCAAAACCTATTACAAGTTCATCGGATATCTGCAAGATGCTGCCCCTAGCCAGAATGCACATGCGAAAGCTCCAATGGTACCTGAAAAATGTGTGGTCTAAACACCAACATCCCTTAGAGCAACAAATTACCCTCCTGCCCTGCCTCAAAACAGAACTAAAGTAGTGAATCCGACCAATACTTCTGAACCCGGGCCTTTCACTACAACCACCCTCCCCAGTCCAGCATATGCATACAGATGCATCAGACCTAGAGTGGGGGGCTACCATGAAAGGTTTCGTGGTACAAGAGGCCTGGATTTCTACCTTCCAAAAGAAACATATCAATGTCAGGGAGGTGACTGCAGTCTTCTAGCCCTGAAAGCCTTCCTTCCTATCCTTCAACTTTCAGATATTCCCAAACTACACCACAGCCATGTGGTATCTCAACAAACAGGGAGGGGACCAAGACCTACCTCCTATGCCGAATAACCTTACAAATTAAGGACCTCGCCTCCAGGCATAACTTAACCATGCAGGCAACATACATCCCCTCTCAGGACAACAAACAAGCAGATATTCTCAGCAGAACATTTTCCCACAGCACGAGTGGATGTTGAACAGGGATACCTTTCTAGACATTGTCCACTGGTGGGGAACACCTCAGGTAGATCTGTTTGCCTGCCCCCAGAACAGACAGTTGAAAAAATTCTGCACCAAGGATCACTCTCCACTTGCCTGGAGGGTAGATGCCTTCAGCATTCCATGGAAGGGAAAGTGTCTGTATGCATTTCCACCCTTCCCTCTCATTCAAAATGTCCTGAAAATCAGGAAGGACGTATCAAAAATCTTGCTGGTGACTCCCTACTGGCCAAGGCAGCACTGGTTCCCCCTACTTCTCTCATTAGCCAAAGGCAATCACCACAAGGTGGGCCTACTCTCACAATTAAAGGGAGCTCTGATTCACCCTCACGTACAGATGTTAGGCCTAACATTCTGAGTGATAAACCTCTAATCCCTTTCAGACACCACTACTCAGAGGACGTGCGTTTAGTCCTGAAGGAAGCCAGGAAGTCTACTACTAGGAAATCCTACTGATCAAAATGGGAAAAATTCTCCAAATGGTGTCTCCTTAAGGACAGGGACCTCTACCAGGCAGAGCCCCCCTAGTCTTTGCCTATGTGTGTGAACTGATTAAGGCTGGTCTTTCGTACTCTTCAGTGAAAGTCCACCTGTCAGCAATTTCAGCCTTTCTACCAGTAGATCCCCCTTTACTATCCAGACTGGATGTCAAACTATTCCTGAAAGGGGTCTTACACATCAAACCACCAAGAAAACCCATCTTGCACCCCAGGGACATAAATTTCATTCTGGAAAAAATAACACTGGCCCCTTTTAAACCAGCTAGTGCTTCTACGCTCTGAATGTGTACGTGGAAGACTACTGCTGGTGGCCCGTATCTCACCTAGAAGAGTGTCAGAATTACAAGCTCTTATGGCTTATTTTCCCTGTACTACCTTCCACAAGGGTAGGGTGACCCTACACCCTAATCTTTCCTTCATGCCTAAAGTGGTCAACGAACTGTTCCTAAACCAACCCATTCACCTGCCCACCTTCTTTCCTCTCCAGCCAATGATATTAAGAGGATACTCCATTCCCTGGATGTACACAGACAACTAACATTATACCTAGACAAAACTAGTCCATCAGAAAATCTAACCAACTGTTTGTATCCTTCCACCCTAGGGCCCTGGGCAAGGCAGTCTCCAAGCAAACCATTTCCTGTTGGATTAGGAAAACTATTTCCTTCTGCTACTCCCACCATGGCAAGCACTTGCCCCAGGGGTAAGAGATCACTCTACCAGGGGCATGGCAACCTCCAAAGCCTTCCTCAAAGGTCTGGACACAGCCTCCATCCTTGAAGCAGCCACCTGGTCCACTATTCACACCTTCACCAAACACTACAAATTGGACCATGTCTCTAGAGCCCGGGCAGGGTTTGCTAGAGCAATCCTACAGGGTTTTGTGGAATCGGCTACAGCTACCTCCAACCTTCCCTCTAATTAAGCTGTAGTACTCTCCCACACTAAGAATTCTGCAACATAACAATAGAAGGACATAAAATAGTTGTGTAAAATCTTACCATAACCATAGATGATGATGCCTTCCATCTTCCAGTATTTTTTCCCACCCACCTTATTCCCCCTTATTGACTTCTGGCACATCTTTAGGGCACTATGAAGCTCTACCCTACATCAGGGGCAGACTAGCCAGCATATGGCACTTTGCACCTCTGGCTGACATCTCTTATTCTCTATGGGACTGTCTGACTGGGCATTTAAGTTCTGAGGTCTGTGTGTGCAGACATCACATTTAAGGTCCCTGGTTTATGGCCTTACGTGTGATATCCTACACACCTACAGCATCCAGGCTTAAGCTTTTGTATAGGAGCTGACGTTCGGGTTGCCTGAGGCAGAGAATCCCACACTAAGAATACTGCAACATGGAAGAGAAGGACATCTATGGTTATAAGATTTTACACAACTATTCCTTGCAAGTGTATCCACTTGCGTCCTCCGTTCATAGGTGATTACCAGGCTGATGGCGCAAGAACCTTTACAAGCCTAGTCAATAATACCCAGCATATGACAGTATTATATCTCAATTCCCTAGATATGGGATGGAGTAGTACTGGGGTAGTGAATCTTTGGGTTTGGAGCCTGGCGTCATTTTAGAGACTGGCTGTGTCCATACGGGACCTGTGCAGTACCCTAGGAGTGAAATTTACAGTTCCTCCTCCATTTATCCAAATTTCTTTTTGTGGAGAATGCGGGATGGGCTTTGTTTTACAGAGATGAAAAGTGTATTATTTGTAGTTAGCATAGCCCATTATCCTGTGTCATCTGTGCATCCCAAGACCCCAGTCAATGCTGTCTGTGTAGCTACTGTCATCCACACTTCCTTGTGGAATGCCGTGTTAACTGTTTACCTTGGTTACCCAGTACCCATAACAACTGTGGTCTCCACCATCTTCCTAGCTCTGTCCAACCTTAAGTCTTTGTATTTTCTGAAGCCAAATAATTATTAACCCACTGTACCCAGACATCACTGGTCTATGACTGTAGCAGGGGGTAGGAGGGCAAAGGTTAGACATCTTCAGCTGTGCTGAGAGTACCATCCCACTGTCAAACTGAAGACCTATGGATAGTGCCTGTTGGAGAGAGAGGATGCCAAAGACCTTGTATGACTCCTCATGCAAGAAACAGTGATGTTTGGACGTCAGTGCAGTGGAAAGGAGGCATTACACAGTACAGCAGTGCTGGAAGCATGTCATTTGTCATAATAAGGTGGACCTCACAGACTGAATGCAGCATATTGGTGGGCAAATCTGCAACTAGGTGGATGGGGACACTTTCAACTACAACCTTTGTATCTCGAGTCATTATCATCCCTGTGTGGAGACTGAGGGTAGTGGCATCATAGCAGGAGAGGCATGCACAGGATCAGAGTGTATTCAGGCTTCATTTATCTCACAGGTAGGCTGTTCAGGTTAATAGCCATAACACATGACAATATAGGAACTCTACACAGACCAGCTGTAGGGAGCACATAGTAATAACTGTGTATGTTCCCCCTAGGTGCAACGGATGCTCAGATTCAGAGGGGCGCCATTGAAAGAATGTGTGTGGTTTGGCCTGCATATGTCCCTCTGCCCTTTGCATGTTCACCACTGGGCATCAGATGTTGCAGAGGCATTTGCCATCACTGTTATTTCTTGTTCTCAAGACAGACCACTGCAGTGGTGGTGATGACTCCTGTATAGGCTAGGCCAGGATAACAGACTGAGGACAACTACTTTAGATGTGGTGGTGATGCCAACAAACACATCAAGTCACAGGATGCATTGACATTCTCCCTCTTACATTCATTTTCACGGCTGATGGTGTGGCCTCACCCAAACCCTGGAGTACAGGATGTACACCATGGAGGTTCACCATCCTTCTTAAGAAGGGTTGCCTCTTCCTGTCTGAGAACACCATCACTGCACTCACACAGGTTGTAGGACGCTAGTGCACTGCATCAGATATGTGTATAACCATCATGCAGGCAGTTTCCAGGGGTTCCTTTTGCTATCTGGTGTCTCATTTATCCCCAGATATGTAGGCAGCATCTGGAAATCAGTCAGATGTGCAGAGCTCTGTTCTGAGCACAGTTTGTAGCCACTCCAATATGGAGATGATTGGCATGGTGCCCAGTGATGGTACTCATTAGAGCAATGGTGGCACACACCATTGTGTCCACTTTCTTGCATAGGATAGCAAGTGTGTTAATTTAGTGCCCTATCCAGGAGTGCTGTCCAGTGTTATAGGTGTGTGACTGTCCAGGCAGGACACACAGGAAGGCCATGATTGGGAGCATAGTCTGCACCTGTATCATTGGTAGTATCTCATTCCTTCATCCTACATAGTGGCGTGGTCACTGTGCAAAGGGACAATGGAGAGGTGCTTTGTAAGAGAATCCCCTGCAGGTCATGAACCACCAGTGATGCCGCATCCGTGGCAGTTCTGTTATATTCAGCCATCATAGTGGCCTTATTTCATGGGCACATAATTGCATTCCCACCCAATCATCAGATGACTTGCAGTATAATCCCAATCGTCCATCCGTATGAATATTGCTTTTTTCCTTCAAACTTTTTTTTTTTTTGCAGGGGACAAGCGCCCTGCTTTCCCTAATGTGGTGGGCATGCCACCCACTGCACAGCCCAAACTTCTATAGGTCTAAGAAATGGAAATATTCTGAGAAATGGCAGTCTTGGACTTGTATATGTAAGTCCAGATTTATTTTCAGTCCTACGTTGTCCATGTTTCAACATCCCATGTTCCTGATCCAGATGGATTTGAAATGGTTACCCCTTGTGTACCTGTGCAAATGACTATGATTCTGTCTACTGTCCTCCTGTGTGGTGTAAATGGAGATGTCCGATTTACAGTGTGAATAGGGCATGAAGTGCCCACCATAGCCTTTATATAGCACTGAATACATCATTTTGTTTGTGACACTAGACAGTACACTGCCACTATTTGTGTATGTATCAGGACTTGTATAGGTGTACTAGGCATTGTTTTATTTATTTATTATTTATTTACCAGGAAATTCTGACTGGACGCAGGTCCTTTTTCAGCTGATGCCCGGGGAGAAAAGCTCCACGTCATGTACATGATAGAGATAGAAAGTTGCAGCAATAGTAAACAACATTACAGGTTGTTGGCTTTAATACAATAACAAGATATTGATTATCAACAGTATATACAGAAAATGTTGCAAGTTAAGATAGTTTCTTGTTATTTATATTAGTAACAAAGTTGTCAGACAAGATGTTAAAGTATGTAAAGGCAACTAGCTATTTCTGATTGTGGTTAGTAGTGGCGGTAGTGTAGTTGGGTTAAGAGTCTAGGTGGGGGTTGACACTTCATCTGTTGCTGTATGTTGTTCTGGACTCTCTCTCTCTGTGAAGGGGAGTACAGTCACTGGTTGTTTTCTTTTGCTGTTACTGTCATCACTGCTGGAGGATATTGCAATGGACTCTAACACTGTGTGCTACTGCAGGTGTGAGGGTTCCAGGTTGATGCTAATGCATACTGCAGGACCCCCAGTTGTGTCTAGCTAATGGAGTGGCTTTCTGCAGGCTGAGCACTCACTTTGCAATGTTTCGAGTTTGTGCATGATTGGTGGTGTATTGCATTTCATTCTTGTTTTGTGGAATCCATACAAAGTCATCAGTTAGAGCTCCAGTTAGCATCCTGTATCACATTTCAGTGCAGTAGGGAAATGCAAGGAGTGAGCATGATATGTCTGTGGCTGTAGATATGTGGGTCTTTCTGTGTGCCTGCATCTTTCTACAAGGTGTTCCTGTGGAATGCCCATGTGCGGGAAGTTGATATAGATTACTTGTATGCCACATTTGGGACTCATTGACACTGCCAGCATGCTGTGTACACACATTGGTGGCCAGCCTTTGTGCATTGCACACTGTGTCTGTAGGTTCATGGGATAGGTAATCCTTCCTTACTCATGTATTGCTGTTTGCGGATACCAGATGTGGCCTTTACTGCCACATGTGTAAAATTTGTAGCTCTCGGCACTTCTGGGAGGTGGACAGTGTCACAGAAGCCACCCATGATGGTGGCGGTTTTAAGTATTCTACAAGGCCAATGCTTGTGTCCGTGGTTAGAATGGTAGTTCTGCAAATAGTTTGGGAAGTCCATACATTCTTCCATATCTAGTTTGTATCATACAGGTCAGCCAACACCTGTATAATGTCTGTCCATGTGAAAACATTCATGGAGCTGCTGTTCTATCAATGTGGTGATATCCTGTGACAGTGCCATTGTTTTTCCTCATGCCACCTGCCACCATGTTGCCCTCCAGGATGCCCTCTAAAGTAGGGACTACATTAATCAGATGTTGTTATGTTCATAGGTGTGTACTAGGTTAATGATCACTGGGGCCTTTTTAAGTATAGCCATGCATCTCAAATCAGTGACAAGTTCTGATACCCTTAGCGTAAGCAGGGGTCTAGGAGATGAACCACCTACAGGCTGCCTTGGCCATTAGAGGAAGGTGCAAAACCAGGTGTGAACTTCCCATTCTGCATCCAATTGTCCAAGTTACACTTGAATTGGGGTAGAGTGGAATTCTGGTTCACATTGGCGGGAATTTTGTTCCAAAGGAGAGGGGTAGCCTCTGGGATATATAGCTGTCTATCCATCAGGTCCTATTTATTATTGTAGGCGAGGTTTAAGTCTTCAGAATGGTTAATTTCTATGTTGTTTATTTTGAGGATATAAAGGAGGGTCTGTCAATGTGGGGTCCGAAGATGCCTTGTATGCCAGGCATAGATCTTTCCTCAGCAGCCTGTAGGAGACGCTATACAGGGACTGGACTTTGAGGAGGTCTGCTTAGGATGTAATTTCCGTCCTTTTTAGCAAGTAACCTCTGTGGATGTTCCAGTTGCTGGTTAGGTACACATCTAAAGAGGGCATTGTACCCATTGATAGGTCTGATGAGCTCCAAAGACAGTAGAACAAAGACCTCCTCCAGGCCTAGGTACCTGTGTTTATAAGTTGACAAAATAGAATAAATTCCTTCTGATGATTTTTTTTAAAAACCTTTATTGAATGATCACTTGTGAGATGGGCATATTTACATTTATTTAAAAGTAACTAAACTGTATTAAGTTAAAATTAAACATTGTTTCACATAAATTTCTATATATCTTATAACGTAAGCAACATTACGTAAATTATTCAATTCCTGCCCCCTTTTTTAAACAAGTAACAATCTTTATTTTGACTGCTTGTATCTTACTGTCCATATAACAAAGCTTCTGTTTTCTCAGTTTTGTATAATCTTTTTAGTCTCTTCCCACATATTGGCTGCCACACCAGAATCATTTTTAATCCATACTGCTAAATACTTTATTTTATCATGTTCCCATAAATAAAGATATTGCTGAACCAGTTTGTGTGTAATTTTGTATCCCAAAAAGATATGAAACTGTCTTAAAATGTTCCACAACACTGTGATCTCTTTCTGGTTCTGTCAGGTATATAATATCATCTGTAAATAAAGCCATCTTTTCTTGACTACCATACCAATTATATCCTAGAATTTCTGAGCCCCTTATTTTCTTTGCCAGTGGTTCTAAATATAATGCAAATAACAAAGGGAAAGAGGGACACCTTGCCTGGTTTCTCTGCTCAAGCAGAAATTATCAGAAAGGACCCCACCCACTTTAATTTTCGCCTCTGATCCCTCATATGTCCTCCTAATTAAGCTTATAATTTTTTTCTGGAAGTACATATGTTCTTCGTGTTTCACTGTTGCAGTCATTACATTTGGGTTATCTGCTTTGCAGTAGCCCTCAGTCGGCCTGATTAACAAAGTCTTGGGTCCTGCGTCGGTTGCTGTCCCTTCTTCCATGACGTCAGGTCATCAGGGGTATAAAACATGCAGCCGACGCCATTACATCAGTCTTTCTTGCCATGCGGTGCCCGAAGCAGAAGCAGTTCGCAAGTGCCAGTCGGCCGACTCCTGATATTTTCGTTTTCGAGTTTCAGATCCGAATTCTTCAACTAAAGCGAAGTACCCCATTGGGGAAACTTTTTCTTGCTCCTTACCGATGTCAGTAAAAGTTAATAATTGCATTACTTGTGGAAAGCAAATACCTCATAAAGGTTTTCATTCGTACTGTATTCCTTGCTTAGGCCCTGACCACGACGTACCTTGCCGTTGGTTTTGTGCTTTATTTAATCAGCGCACTATCCGTCGTCTGTATATTTTTGCTTCTAAGTATTTCGGTCTCAGTTTACTTGAAATGACGTCGGTTAGCCATCCGACTACCGGGATTCCGAAAAACGCAAAGA
Source organism: Protopterus annectens (assembly GCF_019279795.1). Taxonomy (NCBI): domain Eukaryota; kingdom Metazoa; phylum Chordata; order Ceratodontiformes; family Protopteridae; genus Protopterus; species Protopterus annectens. The sequence goes on from NC_056743.1 coordinate 669,104,115, forward strand.
TAAAGACAGAGACAGGCCGCCGAGGTCCAAAACTGCCGACTATGCTTCTCCTAAGCCAGCCGCCAGGTTGCCGGTACTCAGTGAGGTCCTTTCGCAGCCCCTGATACCTGCTACTTCTGATTCCCAGGCCTCTACTGAGACCCATTCAGAGTCCGGTATGCCGCAAGATGCTTCAACTACGGAACCCGCGGATGTGTCTGCCTTGGATGGGCCCGGAGCTGCTGTGCAGGCACCAGCTTCGGAGGGTGTATTCAGGTCTACGGACTTGCATATTAAACAGACGCCTCCATCTTCTCTTAGGCCTAAATCTCGAACCATGCCTAAAAAGCCGACGCCCAGACTGCATGCTCAAGCCTCTATGCCTAAAAACAAGTAAGAATGGCTGAAGATCTAATAACTCTAATCAGGGGAAGCCAACTCCCCCCCCCCTTTCTAAGAGGCCTAGGACTGAAGTTGTTTATGAATTTTCTGACCAGGATTCTGATTTTTCTGATTCTTCTGATGATCTGGATTTGCCCTTATCTACTTTTGAGGAATCTGATGCAGAGGACTCTAGTCCCTCTGCTTCCCCTCCAGAGAATGTTTCTTTTGCTGAAACCTTACATGCTCTAAGGGAGCATTTCCACTGGGAAAGCCAGGATTTTTCTGATTCAAAAAAGAGGCTTAGGGATTTCTTACTCCTGCCTCAGCATAGGCCTTTAGCTATTCCTCCTGTACTGGACGTTGTTGATGCCTTTTCGGAATCTAGTTTGGCCCCTGATTCCTTGCCTCCTGCTCCCATAAAACCTGGCAGATATTACAGGGTCTCTGAGTCACACAAGTTCCTTTATAAAAATCCTATTGCGGATCCAGAGACTATTTCACAGGGGCCCAAGGGCATTAAGGCTTCTACTGCTAAAAATCCTACCCGTTCTGATAGAGACTCCAGGGTGCTGGATAGATGGGCCATTAGGGCTTTAAACTGCCAGTTTCATATGTTAAAGTATCAGCAACATGCTATTGGATTGCTTAAGTAGAAAATGATGTTGATTCCTGACTGTTTGGAAAATAAAGAATTGCAGGATTTAATGCATTCTGCTGAACAGGTTGGAAAACATACTTTGCTTCCACATACTTTACTTCCACACCTTACCAACACCAATCGGCTGGCCAGATCTGCCCCCAAATCATTGGGCAGAGGCCCAAAATCAAGTACTCTCTCTTTTAAGCATGGGGGCTATTCAGTTGGTACCAGAAAAGGTTTCTATTCTAGACTTTTCCTGGTACCCAGAAAAGGCAATACATGGCGTCCTATCGTGGACCTTTCTACTCTAAATACCTTTCTGGTGATTCCAAAGTTTAAGATGCTGACTCTTCACCAGCTGCTTTCTCTGTTAGGCAAAGATGCATGGCTGGCAACAATAGACTTAAAAGAAGCATACCCGCACATCCCTATCGGGGAGTCTTGCAAGAGATACCTATGCTTCAAAGCAGGCTGCATGCATTATCAGTTCTCTGCACTGCCCTTTGGCTTATCTACTGCGCCCAGGGTATTCACAAAGTGCCTAGCTCCAGTCATTGCATTTTGCAGGCAAAGAAATATTCAAATATACCCATACCTGGACGATTGTCTAATTCAGGCAAAAAGCCAGGACATACTTCTGAATCATCTGGCCTTCATTCAAAGGGTACTGACTTGTCTGGGGTACACTATAACGAAAAGAAATCACACCTGGTACTCTGTCAACAAATTATATTCCTGGGAGCAAGCTTGAATACAATTTCCCAGATGGCTTTCCTCACACCAGAGAAACGGATTCTTTTGACAACCTACTTCAAACAAGTGGCCACAAAAGCCCAGTTATCTGCAAGGCAAATACTGCAAGCCTTTGGGGTTCTTGGCCTCCTGCATTCTTCTAATTCTATATGCAAGACTGCATATGAGGAAACTGCAATGGTATCTCAAAAGCCTATGGTGTCAACATTCACAGAATCTAGAAGCAGTGATTCCTATCATACCTTGCGTACGCCTAGAGTTCCTTTGGTGGGCAGAGGCCTGCCACCAAAACAAGGGACTACCATTCACACTACCCCTTGCCGCCCAAACCTTGACAGCAGACACATCAGACTATGCATGGGGGCTCACCTGGAAGGGAAGTACATTCAGGACAAATGGAACCAAACTCAAATTCACCTACACATAAATCAGAAGGAAATGTTAGCTGTACAGAATGCTCTGACAGCCTTCAAGGACCACATTCTTCCAGGACATCTAATGGTAAAGACGGACAACACCACAGTCATGTGGTACATAAACAAGCAGGGGGGGGGGTACCCATTCTTACCCCCTCTTCAGACTTGCCATGGCATTGTGGAACACAGCCTTGAGCTACCAAGTGAATACAAGCTCAATTCCTGCCAGGAAAACTAAATACACTGGCAGATGGACTAAGCAGAAACCTTATGGACCCACATGAGTGGAAACTGGAACCAAGGATTTTCAGCATGTTGACAAGCAAATGGCGGAGCCCAGATATAGACCTGTTTGCCTCCCCCCAGAACCATCAATTGGAAAAATTTTGCACAAGGTTTCCCCACAAACTAGCTTGGAAAGTGGACGCTCTATCCTTCAGCTGGAAAAACCTATCAGTTTATGCTTTTCCTCCTCTGCCTCTGCTCTCCAAAGTACTACTTAAGATCAAACAGTACAAGCCAAGGATGATCTTAATTGCACCAGACTGGCCATGTCAACACTGGTACCCCCTCCTGTGAAGTGTGTCACGCTTGGCCCCATGGCACCTGCCTCAGACTCCTTCCCTGTTGTCTCAGCAGGAGAACCAGATTCTGCACCCTCAGCTGCAAACCCTGAACCTAGCAGCATGGCTAATTACCTAATCTCTCCTTTACCACCCCTCAGGAAAATCAGTGATGGATATCATTTTAGAGGCAAGGAGGCATAGTACTAGAAAATCTTATGCTGCAAAATGGAAAAGATTTTGTACTTGGAACCAATCTCAAGGGATGAGTGCAGCAGTGCCCAGTTTACCTCAGATTCTACAATATTTGACTGAGATGCTTCATGAGGGCCTGTCCTTTTCCTCCATCAAAATCCATGCCTCAGCCATTTCAGCTCATTATAACACAGAGCCTCCCCTCTTCTCTCTCCCACTGCTCAAGCAGTTCCTCAGAGGGGCCAAAAATTTAAGGCCACCCAGGAGAGCACCTACTCTTGCCTGGGACCTTAACTTTGTCTTGGAGAAACTTTCTTCCTCCTTTTGAGCCAGCTGCTACTGCAGATTTAAAATTCCTATCTTGGAAAACAGCTTTCCTTTTAGCAATCACTTCTGCAAGACGGGTATCTGAATTACAGGCCCTTATGGCAGTGGAGCCTTTCATCATCTTTCATGCGGACAGGGTGTCCCTCAGAACCAGTCCCTCCTTCATGCCCAAGGTGTGGTATCCAGTGTGGCTCTTAATCAGTCCATTCATTTGCCTATCTTCTTTCCTAATCCACAGGACAAAGGAGAACGGATACTGCACTCCTTAGATGTGCACAGACAACTTGGATTCTACTTGGACAGGACTAAACCTCAAAGGAAATCTGAACAGTTGCTGGTGGCATTTGCAGCAGGGACAGAGGGGAAAGCTATTTCAAAGCAAACCATTTCAAAATGGATAGGCCACTGCATTCATTTCTGCTATAAGCACCATGGAAAACCTATCCTACAGGACATCAGACCCCATTCAACAAGGGCTGCATCTACCTCTACAGCCTTTCTCAGGGGCGTCCCTACAAGGGACATCCTAGAAGTTGCTACCTGGAATTCTGTACATACTTTTCACCAAGTATCATTTGCCAATTTCTTCTAAATCCGGTGCTGGTTTTGCCTCTGCAGCCTTGCAGGGCCTTATAGCTGGTCCTAATTCTATTTAAATTCTGCCACCCAACCTTGGCTTTGGGAATCTACCCAAATGTAATAACTGCAACAGTTAAACATGTAGAACATAGTACAGTTGTGTACACTTACTATAAATGTAGATGTTCAAGTGTATTCACTGTTGCAGTCCTGGTTACCCTCTCACCAGCCCCCTTTCTTTTTTTGGCTATACCTCTACTCTCATTTGCTATGCTCAAAAAGCTTTTTGGTGTATTTGCTTTTTTGATTGGAGGTATATCCTTGTATTATAGATTTAATTGCTTCCCATTAGGGTGCACCTGACATCTGGGGCAAGAAAAACTGATGTAATGGCGTCAGCTGCATGTTTTATACCCCTGACGACCTGACATCATGGAAGAAGGGACAGCAACTGACGCAGGACCCAAGACTTTGTTAATCAGGCCGACTGAGGGCTACTGCAAGCAGATAACCCAAATGTGATGACTGCAACAATGAAACACGAAGAGCATCAAGATGATCGATTGCAGAAAGCTAAGCAGAAAATAAGGGATTACCTTGTTACTATGCATGAGTTTAGAAAGATTGCTGTTAAGCAACTTTTTTTTTTTTTTTTATAAAAGTAGAACACAAAAACTGTTAGCACAGCGACTCGAGCAAAAGAAAGTAGAAAGGGCTGCTGCCAAGCTTAGGGAGTCTATAACAAAAAAGGTAACAGGAGATCCTGTAGAGGTATTAAAAATATTTCGAAAATTCTATGGCAGTTTGTATAAAGCAGAGAAATATGGAAATCAAGAAAAGATACAAATGGAAATGTTTATGGAAGAATTAAAATATGCCAAGGTTAGTAGTAGATTAGGCTCAATTACTAATGGTTAGGATAGGAAGAGATGAGATAAAAATTGTGATGTGTAACCAATCTACAAAGTCCCCATGAATAGATGTTATTCCTGTAGAAGTTTGGAAGCTAGGAGGGGAAAAAATGATAAAGATCTGGAAAGTTTTGTTTACGAGTATTTTAAGAGAAGGGCAAGTACCAACATTGTGGAACAAAGCAGTAGTAGCTTTAATACCTAGAGAGGATAATGATCCATCAGATCCAGCTTCATACAGGCCCATTTCAATACTAAACCATGATTATAAAATGTTCACGTCTGTAATGTCTAAAAGAATGACAAAAGTAATCCCAAAATTGATAGATATGGATCAGTGTGGTTTTGTGGAAGGGGGGGGGGGCAAACATCTGACATTATTAACAGAAAACTGAGGATCCAGAGGGAAGCAGAATGTAAGAAACTTATCGTTGTTGGAGGTCTTAATGCAGAGAAAGCATTTGACAGAATAAGCTGGAACTTTATGAACAGGGCAACAGAAGCATAGTACAGTTGTGTACACTTACCATAAATGTAGATGTTCGAGTGTATTCACTGTTGCATTCATTACATTTGGGATATCTGCTTTGCAGTAGCCCTCAGTCGGCCTGATTAACAAAGTCTTGGGTCCTGTGTCAGTTGCTGTCTCTTCTTCCATGACGTCAGGTCGTCGGGTATAAAGCATGCAGGCAATGCAATTACATCAGTCTTTCTTGCCATGCGGTTCCCGAAGCAGAAGCAGTTCTCAAGTGCCATTCAGCCGACTCCTAAATTTTTGTTTTCGAGTTTCAGAACCGAAGTCTTCAACTAAGCTAAGTGTCCCGTTGGGGAACCTTTTTCTTGCTCTAAACCGTTGTCAGTAAAAGTTCAGTTGTATTTCTTGTGGAAAGCAAATACCTCATAAAGATTTTCATTCGTACTGCATTCCTTGCCTAGGCCCAGACCACAATGTTACCTCACTGTCGGTTTTGTGCCTTATTCAAACCTCGAACTGTTCGTCTTCGGTTTATTTACACTTCTAAATATTTTGGTACTCTGTTCAATTATCCAGAAATGGCTTCAGTAAGCCACCCGACTACTGACATTCCGAAAAAACGCAAAGATAGACAGACCGCATAGGTCCAGAACTGCCGACGACACTTCTCCTAAGCTAGTCACCAGTTCGCCAGTACTCAGTGAGGCACTTTTGCAGCCCAGGATACCCGCTACTTCAGATTCGCAGGCGTCTACTGAGACCCATTCGGAGTCCGGTATGCAGCGAGATGATGCTTCGACTGTGGAACCTGCGAATGTCTCTACCTTGGATGGGTCTGGAGCCGCTGTGCAGACGCCGGCTTCTGAGGGTGTGTTCAGGCCTACTGACTTGCATATTAAACCGATGCCATCTTCTTCCTCAAGGCCTAAAACTCGATCCATGCCTAGAAAACCGATGCCCAGACCACATGGTCAGGCCTCTATGCCTAAAAAACAAATGATAAAAATGGCTGAAGACCTTATTACTCTAACCAGGAGAAGCCACCCTTCCCCCTCTAAGAGACCTAGGATTGATTTTTCTTCTGATCAGGACTCTGACATTTCTGTTTCCTCTGATGAACTGGATTTACCCTTATCTACCTATGAGGATTCTGATGCAGAGGACTCCATTCCCTCTGCTTCCCTTCCAGAGGATTTCTCTTTTGGTGAAACCTTGTATACTCTTAGGGAGCATTTTCGCTGGGAGAGCCAGGATTACTCTGAATCTAAAAAGAGGCTTAGGGATTTCTTACTGCTGCCCCAACACAGGCCTTTGGCCATCCCTCCTGTACTGGACATTGTTGATGATGCCTTCTCGGAATCTAGCTTGGCCCCTGACTCTCTACCTCCTGCTCCCAGAAAACCTGATAGATATTACAGGGTTTTTGACTCTTACAAGTTCCTCTTTAAAAATCCTACTGCGGATCCTGAGACTATTTCACAGGGACCCAAGGGCATTAAGGCTATTACTGCCAAAAATCCTAGCCCCTCTGATAGAGATTCCAGGGCGCTGGATAGATGAGGTAAGAAGGTATACACTTCTGCAACCTTTTCCATTAGGGCCTTAAACTGCCAGTTTCATATGTTAAAGTATCAGCAGCATATTACTGGATTGCTTAAACAGAAAATTATGTTGATTCCTGACTGTGCTGAAAAAAAGGATTTACAAGATTTAATGCATTCTGCTGAACAAGTTGGAAAACATACTTTGCAATGTGGTTTTGGTTCTTTAGAGGCATCTTGCAGGGCTGCTGTCACTGGGTCTGTACTTAGAAGGCATGCTTGGCTTAAGGAGCAATCTTTGCCAGATCATGTTAAAGCTAAATTGTTGAATGCTCCCTTAAGCCAAGACCGCCTGTTTGGCAACAAAGCAGTAGTAGTACTTAAAAAGATGGAGGAAAAAGCTAAATTTATGCAAACTGTTAAAGATTTCCTGCAAGTACAGCCTCCCAGATTCAGTAGGCATTGGCCTTCTAAGAACTGGTCCTTTCCTGCCTCTTCCAGTCCTTCAGTCCAAACCCAGAACCAGAACACCCAGGCTTCAGTCCCAGGGTATTCACAGGACTAAGCAGTGGGGGGCTTCCACTTCCAAAACAGGAAGTAGTAAGACTCCCCCTATGGTAAACTGTCTCAATGACTGAACTTTAAACCTTCCAAGCCCTGCACAGCTGACTGTTCATTCAGGGGGAAAGATTGCCCTGCAGGCAAAAAATTGGGAAGTCATTACCCAGGACAAGTGGATTTTAAATATAGTTTCCCAAGGATGCAGATTCCACTTCCACTCTTTACCAACCCCAAACGGTTGGCCAGATCTACCCCCAAATCAGTGGGCAGAGGCTCAAAAGCAAGTTCTCTCTCATTTAAGCATCAGGGCTATGCAACCTGTCCCAGAAGAAGAATGGGGACAAGGTTTCTACTCGAGACATTTTCTGGTATCCAGAAAAGACGATTCCTGGTGTCCTATCCTAGACCTGTTTATACTAAACACATTTTTCGTGATCCCAAAATTCAAGATGCTAACTCTTCATCAGCTGCTTCCTATTCTAGGCAAAGATGCCTGGTTGGCAACACTGGATTTAAAGGAAGCCTTCCTGCCCATCACAATAAGAGAATCTTGCAGAAGATACCTATGCTTCAAAGTGGGCTACATGCACTATCAGGTCTCTGCACTGCCCTTTGGCTTATCTGCTGCGCCCAGGGTATTCACAAAGTGCCTAGCTCCAGTCATTGCATTTTGCAGGCAAATAAATATTCAGATATACCCATACCTGGACAATTGTTTAATTCAGGCAGAAAGCCGGGACATACTATTAAATCATCTGGCATTTTTAAGGAAATTAACTTTTCTGGGGTACACCATAAACAAAAAGAAATCGCATCTTGTAGCCAGCCAGCAAATTGTATTCATGGGAGCAAGCTTGAATACAGCTTCCCAGATGGAGTACCTTACGCCAGAGAAACAAGTTCATTTGACAGCCTACTTCAAACTACTGGCCACAAAGACCCAGCTATCTGAAAGGAAAATACTGCAAGCCCTGGGGTTCATGGCCTCTTGCATTCTACTAATTCCATATGCAAGACTGCATATGAGGAAACTGCAATGGTATCTAAAAAGCCTATGGTGTCAACATTCTCAGGATCTAGAATCAGTGATTCCTATCATACCTTGTCTACAGATAGAGTTCCTCTGGTGGGCAGAGGCCTGCCACCAAAACAAGGGACTGACATTCACTCTACCCCCTGCTGCCCAAACCCTAACAACAGATGCATCAGACTATGCATGGGGGGCTCACTTGGCAAGTAAGTGCATTCAGGGCAAATGGAACCCAATTCAAATGCACCTGCATATCAATCAAAAAGAAATGTTATCTGTACGGAATGCTCTGACATCCTTCAAGGACTGCATTCTTCCAGGACGATTATTGGTAAAGACTGACAACACCACTGTTATGTGGTACACAAGCAGGGAGGAACCCACTCTTATCGTCTCTGCAGACTAGCCATGGCTCTGTGGAACACATCCTTGAGCTACCAAGTGCACCTACAGGCTCAATTCCTGCCAGGAAAGCTAAATACACTGGCAGACGACCTAAGCAGAAATCTCATGGACCCACACGAGTGGAAACTGGAACCAAAGATATTCAGCATGTTGAGAAACAAATGGGGGAACCCAGAGATAGACCTGTTTGCCTCCCCCCAGAACTACCAATTGGACAAATTCTGCACAAGGACTCCCCACAAACAAGCTTGGAAAGAGGTTTTTCCAAGTGAAGGGCAGGGCATCCAATCAGTTTTAGCTTTTCCCCCTCTGCCTCTTCTCTCCAAGGTATCACTAAAGATCAAACAGGACAAACCAAGGATAATTCTGATTGCAGCAGACTGGCCACACCAACACTGGTACCCCCTCTTGCGCAGTGTCACTGCTGGCACCATGGCACCTGCCTCAGACTCCTGCCCTGCTGTCCCAGCAAGAGGGCCAGATTCTACACCCACAGTTTCAAACCCTGAACCTGGCAGCCTGGCTAATTACCTGATCTCTCCGTTATCATCCCTCAGTAAGCAAGTGATGGATGTTATTTTGGAGGCAAGGAGGCCTAGTACTAGAAAGTGTTATGCTGAAAAATGGAAAATATTCTGTTCCTGGAGCCAAACTCGGGGGATGGGCACAGCAGCGCCCAGTTTACCTCAGATTCTTCAATACTTAACTGAGATGCTTCACAAGGGCCTGTCTTTTTCTTCCATCAAAATTCATCATCATCAACGAAGTGGGATTGTCGGAGAGATGAAGAAAGTAGACAGGAGTATAAGGAGATGAGGTGCATGGCAGAGAGAGTGGTGGCGAAGGGTAAGGCATATGAAGAGTTGTATGAAAGGTTGGACACTAAGGAGGGAGAAAAGGACCTATACCGATTGGCTAGACAGAGGGACCGAGCTAGGAAAGATGTGCAGCTGGTAAAGGTGATAAAAGATAATGAGGGAAACATGCTCACAAGCGAGGAGAGTGTGTTGAGGAGATGGAAAGAGTACTTTGAGGGGTTGATAAATGCGAATGAGAGGGAGAGAAGGTTGGATGATGTGGAGATAGTGAATCATGAAGTACAATGGATAGCAAGGAGGAGGTAAGGATAGCTACGAAGAGGATGAAGAATGGAAAGGCTGTTGGTCCAGATGACATACCTGTGGAAGAATGGAGGTGTTTAGGTGAAATGGCAGTGGAGTTTTTAACCAGATTGTTTAATGAAATCTTGGAATATGAGAGGATGCCTGAGGAATGGAGAAAGTGTTTTGGTACTGATTTTTAAGAATAAGGGTGATGTGCAGAGCTGTAGTAACTACAGAGGGATTAAATTGATCAGTCACAGCATGAAGTTATGGGAAAGAGTAGTGGAAGCTAGGTTAAGAAGGGACATGATGATTAGTGATCAGCAGTATGGTTTCATGCCAGGAAAAGAGCACTACAGATGCAATGTTTGCTCAAAACGTGTTGATGGAGAAGTACAGAGAAGGTCAGAAGGAGTTGCATTGTGTTTTGTAGACTTGGAGAAAGCATATGACAGGGTGCCTAGAGAGGAGTTGTGGTATTGCATGAGGAAGTCAGGAGTGTCAGAGAAGTATGTAAGAGTGGTACAGGATATGTACGAGGGTAGTGTGACAGTGGTGAGGTCTGCGGTGGGAGTGATGGATGCGTTTAAGGTGGAGGTGGGATTACATCAAAGATCAGCTCTGAGCCCTTTCTTATTTGCAATGGTGATGGACAGGTTGACAGACGAGATCAGACAGGAGTCCCAGTGGACTGTGATTTTTTGCAGATGACATTGTGATCTGTAGTGAGAGTAGGGAACAGCTGGAGGAGACCCTGGAGAGATGGAGATGTGCTCTAGAGAGAAGAGTTATGAAGGTCAGCAGGACTAAGACAGAATATGTATGTGTGAATGAGGGAGGATAGAGGAATGGTGAGGATGCAGGGAGTAGAGGTGGTGAAGGTGGATGAGTGTAAATACTTGGGATCAATAGTTCAGAGTAATGGTGAGTGTGGAAGAGAGGTGAAGAAGAGAGTATAGGCAGGAATGGAGTGGGTGGAGAAGCGTGCCAGGAGTGATTTGTGACAGACTAGTACCAGTAAGAGTGAAAGGGAAGGTCTACAAGAGGGTAGTGAGACCAGCTATGTTATATGGGTTGGAGACAGTGGCATTGACAAAAAGGCAGGAGTTTGAGCTGGATGTGGCAGAGTTAAAGATGTTAATATTTGCACTGGGTGTGAAGAGGGTGGACAGGATTAGGAATAAGTATATTAGAGAGTCAGCCCAGGTTGGAAGGTTTGGAGACAAAGCCTGAGAGGCAAGATTACTTTGGTTTGGACATGTGCTGAGGAAGGATGCTGAGTATATTGGGAAAAAGATGCTAAGGATGAAGCTACCAGGTAACAGGAAAAGAAGAGGGCCTAAGATAAGGTTTATGGATGTGGTGAGAGAGGATATGCAGGTGGTTGGTGTGACAGAGCAAGATGCAGAAGACAGGAAGAAATAGAAACAGATGATGCGCTGTGGCGACCCCTAACAGGAACAATCGAAAGAAGATGAGACTACAGAACCAACCCTCTTCTCTCATCCACTGCTGAAGCAGTTCCTCAGAGGGGCCAAAAACTTGAGGACACCCAGGAGAGCCCCTACTCCAGCCTGGGACCTTAACTTTGTATTGGAAAAGCTCACTTTACCTCCCTTTGAGCCAGCTTCAAATGCAGAGTTGAAATTCCTTTCTTGGAAAACAGCCTTCCTTCTAGCCATCACTTCAGCAAGAAGGGTGTCTGAATTACAGGCTCTTATGGCAGTGGAGACTTTCATTACCTTTCATTCGGACAGGGTGTCCCTCATGACCAATCCCTCCTTCATGCCCAATGTGGTATCCAGTGTGGCCCTTAATCAGTCCATTAATTTGCCAATCTTTTTTACTAATCCACAGAACAAAGGGGAACGAATACTGCACTCCTTGGACGTGCACAGACAACTTAGATTTTACTTGGACAGGACTAAACCTCTCAGGAAATCTGAAAAGCTGCTGGTTGCATTTACTGCAGGGGCAGAGGGGAAGGCCATTTCAAAGCAAACCATTTCTAAGTGGATAGGCCACTGCATTCATTTCTGCTATAAGCACCATGGAAAACCTATCCCTCAGGGGATAAGACCACATTCAACCAGGGCTGCATCTACCTCTACAGCCTTTCTCAGAGGTGTCCCTACCAGGGACATCCAAGAAGCTGCTACCTGGAGTTCTGTACATACCTTACCAAGCATTACCAATTGCCAATTTTTTCTAAATCCAGAGCTGGCTTTGCCACTGCAGTTTTGCAGGGCCTTATAACTGGTCCTAATGCTATCTAATTACCTCCTCCCATCCTTAGCTTTGGGAATCTACCCAAATGTGATGACTGCAACAGTGAAACACGAAGAACATAGTACAGTTGTGTACAATTACCATAAATGTAGATGTTTGAGTGTATTCACTGTTGCAGTCCTGGTTGCCCTCCCTCCAGCCCCCTGACTTCTATTGACTATGCCTCTATTCTTGTTTGCTGTGCTTAAATGCTTTTTGGTGTGTTTGCTTTTTTGTTGGAGGTGTAACCTTGTATATAATTGCTTCCCGTTATGGGGGCACCTGATATCTGGGGCAAGAAAAACTGACGTAATGGCATCTGCTGCATGCTTTATATACCCCTGACTACCTGACATCATGGAAGATGAGAGAGCATCCGACGCAGGACCCAAGACTTTGATAATCAGGCCAACAGAGAGCTACTGCAAGCAGATAACCCAAATGTGATGACTGCAACAGTGAATACACTCGAACATCTACATTTATGTTAAGTGTACACAACTGTACTTTCTGTGAGATTCCCCATATTCTACAATACTTTAACCTTTGTCAGTCCCTCTAAATAATTCTTGTTTGTTCTTAACCATAGCTCCTTTTCTTTTATTTCTACCCTGTTTTTAAACTCCACCTTAATTTTATCCCACTCCCCAGCTATATTTTCAGAAGAAATCATCTTCTCTAGTAGCTCCTGAATGATCTCCACTACCCATTCCTTCAATTTCTCTCTTTCCAGCAGATGTTTTTACTTTAGTTGTTATTGATGCATGATCTGAAATAGTTATTGGGTGTGTGTATCAAGACCTTCAATTAAATGCACATGTTCTTGTGAAATGTCAATTCTGTCTCGCCTAGCCCAGTTTTTATATTCATCCATCATCCTCAACCTCTTTTTCTCATTTTGAACATGGGGTCAGGGTGTCACTTCAACACTGACAATCATCTTGAGCCAGGGTTTACACCACCGGGTGGCTAACCCTGCCAGGGTATTTCACCTGTACTACTCACTCGCACGTATACTCGCACGTACGGCCAATTTAGTGTCTCCAATCCACCTACTGGGGAATAATATGTAAATTCAGTCTAAACTCCTACTACTGAATTCACATCTTCCGTGCCAAATATTTTCATATATTTCTTCAAAAATCTACCCTTCTTTGTTATACTTTTATCTTCTGCCCCCACCGACGCATCTTCACTGCTGCAAATCATATTCCATTCCCCACCTACAAGTAAGATTCTTTGCTGAAAACTGATTATTTTTTCCAGAATTTTCTTAAGCTCCATTGTAGCAGTTTTAGGTGGAATATAACTACATGCCAATGTAATCCTCCTCCCCTTGCCAATAGCCGCTTAGCATTACAAATCTGACTTAATTGTCATTTTTTATTCTCTTCTATTGGAGCTCATCTTGCAATTAATTTATGTACTCTTCTCTTCCTTTGTTCCTGGTGTTCTGCTGAATAACCATCCTAAAAGTATTTCTTCATCAAATTCACATGTTCAGTTCTGTGTCTGTCCTGTAACATAGCCATTTGCACTCTACATTTTTTAATATAGTTCACCTCTCTTTCTTTTTTATCTGTGAGACTGTTGACATTTCAAGACATTACAGAAAATATCTTTGGATTAAAAGGTTGTTATCCCTACCTTTTGCATACAACACCTTTTTGATGAATGTCTAGTTCCAGCTTTGTGTTACATGCATACACTGTTTGGCAGGTTGAACTTTTATACAGTTTCTTGTATCCATGAGCCTATGTCGCATCTTACAAAACATTTTGTTGTATTGAAAGCCCTCAAACAAGAAAAACAAACACACACCCCAATACCCCCTCATAAAACCTATTAACTTAATATTAATAGACAAAACTGTGTATATCTTCAGATATTGAAGTTTTATCCTCCTGATAGGAACAAAGTCCCAGACTGACAGCCATACTCTCAGACTTGAGTTAACTTAAAAGAGAGGTTATGCGTGCTAAAACGCATGGTGCAACCTGTGGTTCTACTAATGGTAATTGGTGTTGTCTTAGCTTTATCTCTCTCCCAGCTGAGAAAACCCCTGAATGCTTTCAGAGAACATTATGCCCTAGCCAATTTCTCTCTTTTCCCCTCAGGCAATCACTGCCCACCAGACTGTAGCCTCTTTCTCTCTATCAGATTGTCTCAATGGAGACATGAGAACCAGACAGCTAGTTTCTCTTGATCAGATTGTTTCCATGGAAACATGAAGACCAGCTGCAAAATTGCTACTAAGCAAGCGTATTTGCTAGAAAAAAGCCTCATAATATTCAGTACTCTTTCATTTACTTGCTCTCTCTTAAAACTTGTTACCAAATCAATCTAGAGTCCTTAATCCAGTCATTCCCCTATGTAAGAATGAGAAAAAAGCCCATTATTTTTTCTCGTCATGCTTTTTTAACCAGGCTTTTTCATTTACATTGCAGTGCCTACATTTTTAAAACTGAACAAGAAGAAAGTGAGAAGGGAGAAAGAAAAGAAAAAAATAAATCAGCAGCATCTGTTTACACTCCCTATTACACTTAAAATAACTGAGAAAACTTTACTCTATAGCATGTAAAGAAGAAAACGCACCACAAAACAGTACTTTTTAAGAACAAATCTTTACTTAGTTAACTTTTGCTCTCCTCTTTCCCTCCCCAAAGCACTTTTCTGAACATTAATGACACGCAGTAGGACATATGCTGTAGATTCCCCCAAAAGTCCAACAAATTATGAAAAAGCCTAATATTTTCAGATTTTCTGTCATATTTCAAAAGTGTAATTATTGCATTGTAAACTCACATTGTTACTGGTTTTATTCCTATTCATCTCCATCTCCCAAATCCTGTCTGTTTCATTTACAACATACTCTCGATTCTTCTAGTCAACTCTTGTGCTCCCTTCCTTCTCTCCAACATTTTCCGTTGAAACATTGGATAAGGGTTCACAGGTACAGTCTCTCTGTGGTCTTTAGTACCAGAAGAACAAGAAGCAGATTCTCCTTTAGAAAGGGGTAGGAGCAAACTATATAGGAAAAAATGGGAATTATGGGAACAATGCATCCAGGGGAGGAATGAGGTCTAAAAGGTGGCATGACAATGAGCTATGTAATGTTTGAGTGAGAGAGATTGGATAGATTATAAGTGATGTATAATGGTTGCAACTTGGTGTCAGTATGGTTTGTGATGCAAAATGCTTCCAACTAGGATTGTCTCTGTGTGGTGTGTTTTTATTTATGTAAACATATTATTGCCTGTGTAGTAAGTGATTGTTTAATAAAGATGTTTCTTGTTTTAAAAAAAAAGCAGAATCTCCTTCTGTTTCACAATTTACTTTTTGTTGGACAAACTTTTGTATTTCTTCCTTAGCATGTACTTCATCAAAAAAATGATTTTGTCTCTCCAGGGAAGAATACCTTGAAGACAGCTGGGTACAGCAGATTGAATCTCATAACTGCATCTTCAACATTCCTTGAATAGTGGAGTAAATTTGCTCCTCTTCTGCCTGGTGTACAATAAGTAATCATTCTCCACAAATACACTACTGTCTCCCACTTTTAGTACTTTGTTCTTCTGCTACAGTTTTGTCAGAATCAACTCTTCCTGCTGGTAGGATTGCATCTTTACTTTTAAAGGTCTAGCTTGCTTTCTCATAGCCAGGTTTGCAGCATACATACATTCTGCCCTTTCAACTAAAAACTCCTGCTTTGGAGTACCAGCCCAGCTGCATGTTTGTGCTTTAGTGCAATGAATGCAGTCTGTTCTTTCCAGCTTCTCTGGTACAGCTGAAAATCTCAAGTTTTCCCCACGTGCTCTGTCCTCTAATTCTATTATTTTTTGAAACATCTCTTCATCTTCATATTCATCCAGCTTTTTCTTCATTTCAACCTCTGAGTTTTCCATCTTTATCACCTCATCTGAATGTGTTTAAAGCTTCTTCCATTTTTTCCAAACTTGTTGTTTGTGTTTATAATACTCCGCAGTGTTTTGTTTATTTTAACCAGGTCTGTGTGCAGTTGTCTTGTACCTTCCTGTAGGTTACTGAAATTCATGTCTGGAGATGGCATTGCCTTTTGCTGAACAGCTGCAGTACTTTCCCCAGTCAATGTTTCTTCCTCATTTCTTGTAGCTGATTTTTTTCCAGGGCCTCATTTTCTTTTTTCTTGGTGTCTAGGCAGTACACTTACTAGCCAGTTATTGAAATTTACCCATAAACACAAGTCTACTGGCCTTCTCTGCTGAAGTTTTCACTCTGAGAAAGTTAAAATTAAGTTGTTACTTTATGCAGGCATCTTGGAAGTGAAGTTCCTTCCTACTGTTGACACTTGGACAACATCTAGATTATTGTCTGTGCGTCACCAAGTCTGACTACTGTTTAACTCTTACAGGTGCGTTGCAAATATCAGTTACCAGAGGTGGATGAGTTCACGAAGGATAGTGTTCTGCATTTCTTGGCATTTAGTTTTAGTCCATGGTACTGACACCAGTTTTGTCTGGGCGCCCTCCTTCGGGAATATTAGTGTTGGGAGATTCTATGACTGCTCATGATTTGCAGTTGTCTGCAAGTTTGGTCAAACAGAGGCCCTTGACATTGGCATTGATTTCAGAGAAGTTGATAAAAAGGATCAGTCCCATGACAGATTCCTCAAGGGAGTCCTGGTGACTGGCCTCTTTGTAGATGTGGACTTCGCAGTTCTAACTTCCTGAGTCCTGTGAGTAAGCCAGCTGTACACTAGGTTAGTTCGTCAACAATATTCATGTGGGATATTGTTTCAGAAGCTTTGGCCAGGTCAAGGTAAGCAGTGTCAAACATTTTGCCATTGCCCATTGCTTTGTTGACCTCCTCAAGGAAGTCCACAAGGTTGAGTAGGCATGACCTGCCCTTGACTAAACCAAACTGGATAGGGTGCAGTGATTGAAGGTTTCCTATGTGATTATTGATCATTTCCATGATTATTTGCATGGTTTTGTGTTTGCGACTAACTGGTTTTATGGATATTCTTCATCTCAATCACTGCTGGTGAAGCCTAAGCTATGAGAGTTATATCCTACAAAGGATATAATAACTGGCCCGCTTCCAAAGCTTCAGGCTACCTTGCATGCGCCCAAACTGTTAGGCAGCTTCAGCTGAGCTGACTAAAAGTATAGATTTGGGTGCCAAGGCCTTCATAGCTTTCCTGCTGCTGAAGAGTATGCTTCTCTGAGGCTGTCTAGGATCGATGGTTGGCTTGTGTTGTTCCTTTCTTGGGCAGATAAGTTCCCTTCTGGGATAAAACCTTGCATAATAAAATTGTTTATTAACTTCCGGAAAGTTAGTTTAAATACAGAACAAAAATGGAAATGAGCCACCACAAAGTTCAATGAATTTTAGGTAAACAAGCTTTTTGCCTAAACACTTAGCTTCATCAGGTAAAAAAATATAACTCAGTGATTCAATTCCGTTTTTGTTTTGTTACTTGTGGTTGGTGATTGGAATCTTTATCTGCTTAAGCATTTTCTGGCTTGTGAAGGTTATTTTAAAGCTAGAAGTTTGTGTGTATTAAGACTGCCACGAGATTATGTTGTAGTTTTAAATGAAGATGCTCTTTTTTTGTTTGTTTAAAATTTGTTTTCACGTATTTGAAGATCTTTTTTCTGTGGAGAAATTGTGCATCTTACTTTTTGGAGATGGTTAAGTGTTTTTAAGTGTTTCGTACTGTGGTGTTTGTGAAAAAGTGACTGTTAAAGATTTGAAATTTTTACTGTTTTTTTTTTTTTTGTTTGTTTTTTGTTTTCGCTTGGGGAAAAGGTGCCATTTTTGGCTTGACCATGGAACAAGCTGTCGATCCCACAGTTGGTCTTTCTTCCAGCTACAAAAGTAGAAGGTAAGCAAGCAGCCTTTGCCACTACTTCAGGCTATCAATTTTCTTCAGCCACAGGTGGGTGATTCTGCTCTGACCATTTATTGTATCTCAGACTTCAGTCAGCTTTTTACCCTGTATCCCTCTGGTGAAGCACCTACAACTACCATGGACAGGGAATTAGCCACATCCTCTGCAGCAGTCATGGTCCCCTCAATGGGCAAGGGAGAGCCACTCTTGTTGGTCCTAGGAGAGGGAACAGGAAAAACTTCCCTATTTTGTCAGAATGCTGTGCCTTCCTTGGGCAATCTGCTACTGCCATTTATAACATTGTTGGCCCCATTTTTCAGTCAGAATGAAACAGAAAACTAAACATGTACCTACTCCTCAGATTTCTTTAGGCATAATTTACTGGGTCTGGCTCAGGATTTCACTCAAGACTGCTGATCTTTTTTCATATCTATGTGTTTTCTGGTAAAAGAAAGGAGGATACCGCTTTTCTTGAAGAGATTCAAGATTCTGAATCTGAACAGGAAGGTACAGAGTTTTCTCCTCAGTTTTCTGATTCATACTCCGAGTTAGAGTTCTGTTACTGATTCTGATTCTTTCTTGGGGGTTCCTCTGTGAGACTGTTTACAGAATGTACCGTTGTTTTCGGTGGGAGTATAGTGAAGTTTCTCAGTCTCTGAAAATTGTATAAGCTTTTATAGAAGGCATTTCCTGAACCTTCACCAATTCCTTCAGTTCTGTCAGCCTTGGAGGATGCGTTTGCCTCTGCCTGTAATTTTCTTGTTAGCCAACCTGCTGCCCCTAAAAAGGCAGATAGAATGTATAAAGTTTCTCAGTCTTCATGTTATATACACTCTTCCCAAACCTGACCCAGCAGCTACAGCTTTAATTAGTCCTATTGCTACTAATCAGTTGGTTTAGTACTATTCTACTCTTTCTGATAAAGAAAGGAAGATTGTTGATGGGTATGGGAAAATTGTGTATGCTTCTGCAACTTTGATTTTTAGAATTTTGAATTGTTGGGCTTGCGTATTAATGTTTAGTCTGACTAATTGTGAAAGTATGAGGAATGTTTGGTCTGCAATTTCTTGTTGAGAAAAATCTGTTTTAAATTATTTAGATGTTATGTGGTCCAATCTCACCTACATTCTTACTCACGGGTTCGGAGCCGAACATCGGCTCCGACTCGGCCAGCTTATATTTTTCTAGCACAAAGTCTCTAATTGGCTGGGCTAACCTAGTATCCCATGTTGCACCGCTCCACAACCCCAGATCTCGTTTGCCACTCGTGGAACTAGGACGTGGTCTCGCTTGGCTGTGGCTAAGTAGCTTTAAAACTTCTTTTTCTAGTTGAAAATTGTTCTCTTTCTTCACAAAAGCTATTTTAATAGCTGTTTTGCTTATTATTATCATTGTTTTGTGGTGTGAGTGTTTGTTTGTGGTATCCCTCCATTCCTACTGGCTAGGCCCGTTTAAGTTAGAGGACCTAGTCCCTCCCTCCATTGTCTGGTTTGTCTGAGGTAAACGTTTGTCCCTTTCTACAGTGTGTGTCTTGTTGTCAGGTCAGAATCGTTTAACTTAGAGATTCTGTCTTTTGTTGTTAGCGGTAGTTTCCCGCCTTAACCATTGTGGCCTTCAGTCCTGTTTCTGTGCTTGTGTACTGTGGTTTGGCCGTTATGTCTAAGGATCAAAAAGAACACAAACCCTCCGGGTTTAAGAAGTGTTCTAAATGTAGCTACAAGATGTCCATAACAGATGGACATGCTGTTTGTGTATACTGCTTGGGGGCTATACATTTACAAGAGTCCTGTAGTTTTTGTCACGCTTTTAGCCCCAGGGTTCTACAGGAGAGAAAATATAAACTTATACTGAAGGGCCTTCTTAAAACCTTCCTTTGAGGAGTCCTTGGACTCTTCCTCTGGTTCACAGTCTAAAACCAAGATTTCTAAAGCCAAGAAAAGATCTCCGGCTCCATCGGTTACATTGGAGCCAACGAAGACTACCAAATTGGACTCTACCTCCTCTGCTCCATTGTCCTCTGGGCAGCAGGAGGTAGCTGTGAATCTTGAATCTGCCTCGGCTCCCATCCTGTTAGAGCCCATTCGGAGCCAATCTCCTAGTGTCAGACAAGGATCTCCAGATAGGAGATCACAGTCACCATCTCTCTCCTCCAAATCCTCCAGACTATCTGATTTGGATGTGGATAGGGTGGTCCAGAGGCTCCTGCAGTCGCCGATTTTGGCAAAATTATTTTTGGCTCCGACCAAGTCTGCTCCGGAGCCAGTCCCGATGAGTGCGCCCATGTTTCCTCCTCCGAGCACCTCCTTGTCTTCAAGCCAGAGTGATCGGCTCCGGGTGATGTTTTGCCGGCTCTGATACCTCCTAAGGCCTTATCGGTGCCGACGTCGGCTCCTACCATGTCTGCTCCGTCTTCTGGTTTCGGAACCCGGGTGTCCTCTGTTGGGCCCGAGGGGGATACTTCAGGACTTTTGTCGGTTCCGAGTCTCCCCCTCGGCGCTTTGGCTCTGGGAACCTCGGTTCCGATCTTGGCCTCAGAGGTTGGTCGATCCTCGCATTCGTGGGGACCCACCTTCGAGGCCATGAGGAGCGCACTGGCCAGATCCTCAGTCACATCACCCAGATCGGTCATTCCATCCCACTCCACACCGGCGAGACCCTCTGATGTCCCCCTATCGGTTGACGGCGGAGCCCCAAGGTCTGGGGATACCCCCATGAGCGGTCCCCAACTTTCTGAGGGCCCCTCAGAGTCTGTCCCTGAGGAGCCCCCAAGAAAGAAATTGTGCAAGAGGAGGCATATAGACTCCCAGGATGAGTCCCTCACCTCTGATACTGACCTCGAGGAGTCAGAGGGATCCCCCAAGTCGTCCTCCGACGACGTCTCTTTCTCCACATCCTGGAGATTTTGAGGCAGAGAGGTGGCTGGTCGTCCAAAACCCCCTCTGAGGAGGAGTTGGTATTCCTCAAGGCCTTTGGGGCTCAACCCTCCACCTCCTGGGTGTCTCCACCCTTCGATGAGCTCCTGGATTTGATCTGTCGAAGGGCGTGGGAGACTCCTGACTCAGTGGAACCGGTACTAAGACACCCTAATAAATTTCTGTCAGCTCCCCCTGGGAAAGAGTACCTGTCCAAAGGGGTTTCTGTGGATGCCACGGTGGTGGCGGTGGCCACTCAGCAGGAAGTAGCAGAGTCTTCTTCCTCCGTCCATCCTCCTAACAGGGAGTCCAGGAGTATGGATCAGTACGGGAAGCGTACCCACTCTTCAGCGACCTTCATACTTCGGTCTCTGAACTATCTATGTCACTTTACTCGGCTCCAGAGAGATCTCCTTAAAGAGTTAGGAGGTACTCTAACGGGTAACATACCTGAGGCATTAACACAGACGGTTAACGCCCAGTTGTCTACTCTTGGCTCGATTGTCAACTCGTCCATGAGGCTCATATCTTATGCAGCTGAAGGGGCGAGCAGGGTAGCTAGCTCAGGTGTAGCCTTTAGGAGGCAAGCCTGGATGCGCCTGTGTCATTTCGCGGAGGCCTTCAAGTCTTCCTTTACTGACGCCCCCTTTGATGGGTCCTCCCTTTTTGGGACCAAAGTGAAAGACACCCTCACCAGATGCGAGCAAGAGGGAAAGACCCTGTCTGCCATAGGAGTCCGTTTTTCCCTCCCGTCTAGGTCTTACCCCAAGGCTCAAAGGGGAGGAAAAATGTGGTTCAAAAAGTCACAGAAGTCTTTCCCTGCCAGTCAAGGTGAGTCCCCCTCCAGAGGCAGAGGAGGGGGTGGCTATTCTGGGAGACGCCGCCCTAGGGGCAGAGGAGGCCCTCGCAATTCAGGAGACCGTGATTCCTTTCGTGGGCCTTCCTGTCATCGTCCCTGATGTATTGCCTGACTGTGCTATTCCGGAGCCAGTCGGGGGGCACATTTCGTTGTACCTGGAAGCCTGGGCAAGTGTCGCTTGGGATCGATTGGTGCTTTGTATAGTTACCGGAGGTTATTCCATCCCATTATTGTCAGACCCTCCTCCACCCAAGAGAATCCCAGACGTTCCACCCAGTCAAAGGGATCGTGCAACACTAGAAATCTCAAAGTTGGAAAAAAGAGTCATCCAACCTGTCCCCTCAGACCAGATCGGATTAGGGACTTACTCAAGACTCTCTTTGGTGCCGAAAAAAACAGGGGACGTGAGACCCATCTTGGATCTCAGCCGACTGAACCGCTACGTTCTAAAGTCCAAGTTCCGAATGGTCACCCTTCAGTCTATTTTTCCGTTACTGGGAAAAGAAGTATGGATGTGCTCCATCGATCTCAAGGATGCTTACTACCATATAAAAATGGACAGGGCATCTAGGAGTCCCTTACGCTTCTGGCTGGGAGCCAGTCATTTCCAGTTTTGTGCCCTGCCCTTTGGCCTCAACACAGCCCCCCGGGTGTTCACCAAGTGTTTGGCAGTGGTGACAGCTCACTTGAGACGTCAAGGATTCCAAGTGTTTCCATACCTGGACGACTGGCTCCTCACCGCCCCCACCAGGCATCTTCTCATTCAGGCCAGGGAAAAGACCATTGCCCTTTGTCATCAACTAGGGATTACCTTGAACTGGGGAAAGTCTGCCTTGCTGCCCTCACAGCGTGTCACATTTATAGGCGCAGAGCTAGACACCGTTCACATGTGGGCGTTCCTGCCTCAAGAAAGGGTAGAGGTGTTGCAGGGTCAGGTTCGCGCGTTGCTGCCCTTCAAGAAGGTTCAGGCCAGATGGGTCGTACAGCTCCTGGGATCCATGGCAGCCACCATTATGTTAGTGCCAGGTTACACATGAGGCTTCTGCAGTGGCTTCTCTAGGCCCAATGGTCCTTTCAGAAACTTCCCCTGTCCCATCTGATCCTACTCACCGATCGATGCAAACAGGACCTCTGTTGGTGGATGAGTCCCACCAACTTGAACAAAGGGAATCCATTTATTCCTATGACTCTGGTTGCCACGGTGACCACGGACGCCTCCCAGATAGGGTGGGGGGGCATTATCTGGGCAGGACGGTCCAAGGCACCTGGCAGGATCACGAGGTACATCTGCACATCAGTGTTCGAGAGATGAGAGCGGTGTTACTGGCATTGCAAGCACTGCAGAGCTCTCTTCCCCTAGGAACGATTGCAATTCACTCAGACAAACATGTCTGTCGTGTGGTACCTGAACAAGCAAGGGGGAACCAGGTCTTATTCCATATGCAGAGAGGCCGTGCGAGTGTGGCAGTGGGCAGTGTCTTGCCAACGGTTCCTAGTGGCAATGCACGTTCCGGGGAAGGCCAATGTGATAGACAGGCTGAGCAGAGCTATTCTGATGCCTTACGAGTGGTCCCTGAACCGCCGAGTTGCAGAGCAGATTTTCAACAGGTGGGGTCAGCCTTGCTGCGACCTTTTCGCCAATCCCCACAATACTAAGTGCAGCAACTACTTCACTCTGATCCCCCCACAGGGGGAGTCACCCAGGGACGCTGTAGTCCACGATTGGCCTCCCGGTATGCTCTATGCTTTCCCTCCGTTTCCTCTGCTGCCAAGAGTGATCCAGAAAGCCATTTCCTTGGGAAGCAAGATGATTCTTATTGCCCCACACTGGCCTCATCAAGTCTGGTTCTCCTTTCTTCATCAGTATGCAGTGGACAGTCCTTGGACTCTGGATCCAGCACCAGACCTACTGACACACATGTCGGGACAGTCCCATCCCTCCCTGAGGACCCTCAGGTTGACAGCCTGGCTGCTTCACTTCCATCTTTAGTCAGACTTCATCGTTTTTCACCTGAGGTAGCACACATTTTATCTTATTCTCATAAATCTTCTACCAGGAAGATTTACTCCAGCAAGTGGAAAAGATTTTCAATTTGGGCTCAGGCCAAGGGACTGGATCCTTTCACAGCCCCCATTCCTGCTGTCTTAGATTTTTTATCCACTCTTTTTCAACAGGGTTCTGCTCCTGCCACCATTAAGGTTCAGCTGGCCGCTATCTCCAATTTTCATACCTCTTACGAACCTTCTCTCATAGAGCATAAGCTATGTAAGGCCTTTTTGAGGGGCACCTTGTTGCTTCGGCCTCCTGTGTCAGAACCCATCATGCCATGGGATTTAAATTTTGTGTTACAGGCCCTGACATCATCACCTTTCGAACCAGCTGCCACCTGTGATTTAAAATTTCTGTCTTGGAAGACTGCATTTTTAATAGCTATCACATCAGCTAGACAGGTGTCGGAGATTCAAGCGTTGTCCATCAAATCCCCGTATTTAATATTTCATAAGGACAGGGTTTCTTTGAGACCTAATCCTTCCTTCCTTCCAAAGGTAACCTCAGCCGTTAACCTCAATCAGTCCATTGAGCTGCCAGTTTTCTTTCCTCAATTTTCCAACAAGGCAGAGTTTAAGTTTCATCAATTGGACGTACACAGGCAGCTTCATTTTTACTTACACAGGAGTAAACCACTTCGTAAGTCTGACCAACTCTGTGTCCGTCTCAGAAAATAGAACAGGTATCCCTGTTTCTAAGATTTCAATTTCTAGGTGGATTTCTGACTGCATCTCCTACGTTTACTTGTCAGCAGGCAGAGAGTTACCGTTCCCTGTCAAGGCTCACTCCACCAGGGCTGTTTCCGCTTCAGTAGCTTATCACTTCAGACTATCCTTGGATGAAATTTGTGCTGCGGCCACGTGGGCTTCTCCCCACACCTTCATTACTCATTACAAATTAGACGTGGCTTCTAGGGGCCGGGCTTCCTTTGGTTCCACTGTTCTCAGGAGCATCTTCCATTGAGCCTCCCAGGATAGAGGTGCTAGGGACGCTGTCCCGTGAGTAGGAATGTAGGCGAGATTGGACCACATAACATCTCCAAGTTATGTACTCACCATAACGCTTGATGTATGTGGTCCATCTCGCCTCAAATTCTTGCGTTTCCTCCCACCTTCCCCCCTCCTGGAGGATTTGGAGTCGACATTTGTTTCAGGACCTTTCGGTACTGGTTATTTTTTCTTTGCTGCCCTGGTTAGTGTCCTACTCTTCTGACTGTGGTTGTGCATGAGGTGTGACTATGAGCTGCTGCAAACTAGATCTGGGGTTGTGGAGCGGTGCAACATGGGATACCAGGTTAGCCCAGCCAATTGGAGACTTCGTGCTAGAAAAATATAAGTTGGCCGAGTCGGAGCCGATGTTCGGCTCCGAACCCGTGAGTAAGAATGTGAGGCGAGATGGACCACATACATCAAGCGTTATGGTGAGTACATAACTTGTAGTTTCTTCTGTTGTACTAGTTCGTGTTCTTCACACAGGATTGTGTTCCTGGTGTGTCAGCTAGACACCTCAGTTCAAAGAACTTTTCTTCCACAGGAAGAAAAAAAAAAAAAAGCTGATTCTAGATATCTAAGGTTTTCCACTCGGGCTTTGATCACTGCGAGGGGACATGTCAGGATTTTGGGTCTCATGGCATGTATGATTGTCATGACAACCCTGGGAAGACTCCACCTTGGTAGAGGTACAGTGCATCTAAAGTCTATTTGGTCCCAGCATCAACATGTTTTTTTCTTTTCAAATCACATTGCTGGGGTTTGTTGGAAGAGAAATTTCTTGGTGGGAATAGCAAATATCCCTTAATTTGGTTTTTCCCTTTTCCTTCCCTGTTTCAAAGCAGTCAGTCATCACAGATGCCTTGGGCTTTGCTTGGCAAGCAGTTTCACAAGGGATAATAGTGCAAGGTGTGTAGAACACCTAGGACAGAAGCAAGCGCGTAAATGTAAAGAAGATGCTTGCCTTGATGAAGGCACTCCACTGTATGAATAGTCTTTAGTCTGTAAGACCTTGTCTGCTGTTGGAATCTGTGGGAAGGAAAATGTGGTTCAAAAAATTTCAAGGTTTTCTCCAGGACACTTTTGGGGACAAACCTCCCAGAGGAGGAGGCAAGTCCATGGGATGTCGCCTACAAGGCAGAGCTGGTCCCCAAAACTAAGGATCTGATGATGTCAATCTTCTTTCATTCTTGACTGATGGGTCCAGTTCCGACCTCTCTGAACTGACTTGGCTGTTATACATTACTCGTGCCAACCAAAAACTCTTGAGCTAAGGCTCTAACCACAATACCCCTCTTCCCATTACCTCAACTCTCGTTTGCCACTCTGAAAATTGGATGCATCAGCCAATAGTCTCAGCTAAGTGCTCATATTTACTGTTCTTTCTTTACTTAATTTGTAATAGACTCTTGTTTAGTCTATATTGATTACTATTGCTATTTTTTTTGTGGTTTTTGACTGCAGTTACATTTCTACCCACTCCTAAGGTATTTCTTGTTACCATCACTGGTAACTTGCTTCCCTTTCTCTCTCTCTTTCCCTTTACCGATAGATAGTCCTTTAATACCATTATTGGTATATTCTTTTTCCTTTATTACCCTTTTGGGTATATCTGTTTTTTACCATTCCTGGTAATTTTC
The DNA here is from genome assembly GCF_019279795.1 of Protopterus annectens. Taxonomy (NCBI): domain Eukaryota; kingdom Metazoa; phylum Chordata; order Ceratodontiformes; family Protopteridae; genus Protopterus; species Protopterus annectens. The sequence goes on from NC_056743.1 coordinate 669,130,567, forward strand.
AAAAAAAAAAAAATTTCTCGCCTTTTTTCTCCCCTTTGGGTGCATCTGTGAGTGTGACTGGATATGGCAGAGAAACAAAAAGGAACATTAGGTTTCAAACAGTGTCAAGATTGTGGCAGAAAGATGCCCAATTCGGATGGGCATCTTTCCTGCATTTACTCTCTGGGCACCCCCACCTTGAAATTGTTTGTAGAATTTGTCAGGGCTTTAGTGCCCATAAGTTAGCAGAAAGACAAAACAAGCTTATTTTAAAAGGTCCGTTTGATGAAGCCCTCTTTAAGACTGAGACTTCTAAATCTGCTAAAATAGAGTCAAGAGAAGTCACTCCATGCCATCCTCACCTTTGGCACAGGAAGGAAAGTTTCATAAATCACAGGTTCCATGTGCCTCTATGGAATCGAGAGTTAGTTCCAAAATTGATGGACTCAGACTTTGGCTCCAGCAGTGGCTCAGTCCACCTCTATTCCGACGGTGATTGCACCAATGCAGACTACTTTGGCACCAACCACCACCTCTGTGCCGACGACTTCAGCACCAGCAATAGTTTCTGCTCCAACATCTACCATTTCTTATATTTGGTCCAGGCTTCCCCTTCTATACAATTAATGGTGCCGAAAGTTGAAACACTTGTAGTTCCCAGGACTAGATATTCCCCTTTGGTAGAACCCTTCTTGGGTCAGCGCGCCAGCCCCTTTCTTGATTGACCTGAGTCCCCTTTAGCAAAGTCCATCTGTTCCTCCAGGATTCTCTCGGAAGTGGACGTAGTCAGATTGATGGACCAACTTTTGGCAGCCAGGGGTCTTCCAACACCTACGCAGTCTTCTCTCCCTTTTGGAGCTGAAGCTTATTCTTGTAAGTCTCTACCAGTTATCCTTCAACCTCTTTCCAAGGTGTGGAGCCCTTCACTTTGACTCTGCCAGTACCAGCTACCTCATTGCTGACAGTGGACCTTATATCGGCACTGGGGTCATCTCTGTTGTCTTTGGATCCGTTGTACACCCAGGACCATGGTTCTGCTGTCAGTTCTAGGGCCATTTCCATGGTTCTGATTGTTCTTACAGCACCATCCTTGGCTCTCGGAACCATGGCAGTTTCAAACCCTTCCCCGGCTTCTGTTCTGGGGGGGGGCAGTTCATCTGGAGCAGGGTGTGACCCCAGTTCCGCGGTTGTCCTACTCTGTTCCGGGCTGCCATCCCTCTTCAGGTGGACCTGCCTTCCAGATCATGGAGAGAGCTCTAGCCTCAGCAGGCTCCCAGCTGGCTCCTTCCTTGTCTGAGTATCCTATCTATGTATTCCCTGGTTCGCAGTTGTCACAATCTGCTGCTTTGGGACAGCGTGCACAAAAGCTGAAAGACATCCCTGTCCAGGGTCCCTCCTCTTCGGAGTCCACCTCAGAACCTCCCCCTGAGAAGCAACCCTGTAAGAGGACATGCAAGAAGCAGCAACTAGATTCTCCAGAAGAATCTGTTACAGAAGACACAGATTATGATGAAGGGGAAGGTTCCCCTCAGTCACCCCTGAAGAAACAAAGGGGCGATTGGAAGCCCTCAAACCCATCTTCTGAGGAATCTGTGTTCTTGCAAGCTTTTTGTGCCCACTCGTCTAATTCTTGGGTGACCCCGCCAGCTGACGACCTAGTTAAGTTAATCGTTCATCGAGCGTTTAAGGCTCCTGACTCAATAGAGCCTATTCCTCGGAGACCAGTTAAGATTTTGTCAGTTCCATTGGTGAAAGGGTCTAGCAGTGAATGCCATGGTGGTTGCTGTGGCCAACAAAAAGGATCTCGCCAAGGAGACTTCAACTGTCCATCCTAACCGAGAGTCCTGGACGATGGACAGATATGGGAAGTGGGTCTTTGCTTCATCGATCTTCGCTATTAGGTCCTTGAACTCCTTGGCACACTTTAGGGATCTGATAACTGAGCTTTCAGACACCATTACAGGAGCAGTCTAGTTTGAGATAAGGTTGCCTCTCAGCTTGCCACCCTGGAGTCTGTCTCAAATTCATCCATGCGGCTTATTGCTCATACAGCAGAAGGGACGTCTAGAGCAGCGGGTACAGCCATTAGGCGTCACTCCTGGGTGCACTTGTGTGACTTTGCAGAACCCTTTAAGTCTTCCTTTATCAGCGCTCTTGTTGATGGTTCTTCCTTGTTTGGCTCGAAAATTACAGATGCACTAGCCAGATGTGAAAGATGGAAAGCCCTTTCTGCTGTGGGCATTCGTTTTTCCACTCCACAAAGACCCTATTCCAGGAATCAGAGGAGTGGAAAAATGTGGTTCAAGAAGGCCCAGTGGCTTTTTTGGGACACACGTAGTGAGTATTGCCTTCGGGGTGGGGGACTCTTCTGGAAGACAACCCCCCTCCCTGTGCCAGAGGGGGTCCGTGTAACCAGGGCTCTAGATATTCCTTTTCTGGGCAAACCTTATCAGCATTCCTGAACGGAGCCCTGATTGCTTACGTCTGGAGGCAGTCAGGGGAAGATTTTCTCTGCACCATTCAGCTTGGGTTACAATAACCTCGGATACCTGGGTGCAGAAAATTACCAGAGGTTACCACATCCCCTTCAATCTTTTGCCAAAACCTCAAAAGCAAATTCCCAATGTTCCACTTAATCAGAGGGAGTCAAAAGCTGCTTCAAAAAGGAGTCACCCAAGTGGTCCCACCAGACCAAATAGGATCTGGATTCTACTCAAAATTCTTTAGTGCCCAAAAAAGACGGGGGACTAGAGATCAATCCTGGATCTCAGCCTATTGAACAAATTTGTACAACAGACAAAATTTTGGATGGTCACGATTGTTTATTCTTCCCTTTCTAGAGAAGGACGATTGGATGTGCTCTTTAGATCTTCAGGATGCGTATTACCACATAAAGATGGACAAGCGCTCCAGAAGGTATCGCCGCTTTCCGGCTAGGAACCAGTCATTAACAATTTCAAGCACTGCCCTTCAGTGTCACCACAGCCCCCAGGGTGTTCACCAAATGCATGGCAGTCGTGGCAGCTCATTTGAGACTATAAGGATTCCGGGTGTTTCCATATCTAGATGACTGGCTCCTCACCTCCCCCTACAGGCATCTACTGCTTTACACCATAGACTTCATTCTACATCTTGCTGAAACACTAGGCATTTCAGTCAACAAGGAAAAGTCACAATTGACTCCCATGCAGGATCTGAAGTTCATCGGAGCAAGGTCAACTAGTGTCCTGTGTGGCCTCCCTTTCCCTCCACAGGCTGTTCAAGCTAAGATCTCAAGTTCAACTAATCATTTTCCAAACCAGAGTTCCTGCTTGTCTGGTACTACAAGCTCTGGGAACCATGGCAGGAACTATAATGTTAGTACCCCTAGTGAAGTACCACATGAGGCTGCTCCAATGGCTCTTGGTGTCACAATAGTTGATTCTAATATATCCCATGTTGTATCCAGTCCTGATAACAAATCACTGCAAAAAGGATTTGTTTGGTGGATAAGGCCAGAAGAGAACCTGTGGGGTCATAGCTTTCCCTCTCTCAGCCCAATGCCATAATGACCATGGATGCTTCCCAGATAGGGTGAGGGGGGCATTATCTGGGAAAGACTGTTCAAGGTACTTGGTCCCCACAAGAGGCCAGTTTGCACATCAGTGTCCTAGAATTGAGGGCAGTGCTTCTAGTCTTGCAAGGATTACAGTCTGCCTTTCCTTCGGGGACGGTTGCAATCCAATCAGACAACACATTTGTAGTCTGGTATATCAGCAGACAGGGAAGAACCAGATCCTAACGTCTATGTTGGTAAGCCCTAAGGATTTGGCAATGGGGTATCGCATCCAACCGCTTTCTGATAGCAACGCACATCCTGGGGAACTCCCAACATGACTGCAGGTAAACTGAGCAAATGTATCCTCCTGCCTCACGAGTGGCCTCTCAAGCTCAACATAGTGACGCTCTTTCGTCGATGGGGTCAGCCGCGCTGTGGCCTGTTCACCTTTCCCATAAACAACAAATGCAGCAACTACTTTGCCCTAATTCCCTCTCACAGGAAGTCACCAAGAGATGCACTTCTCAGTTGGCCACCCCTATTCCAGTGATCCCCCAGTTTCTGAGGAAAGCCCAAAGGTTAAGAAGCAGAGTAATTCTCATTGGACCTTATTGGCCCCACCAAGTCTTTTTCCCTTTTCTTTGGCCTCATCTGGTTCATCACCCTTGGACCGTGGATCCATCTCCAGACCTGCTGTCTCACCCTCAGGGCCTGATGCATCCCAGTCTTCAAAATTTTAAGCTGACAGCTTGGTTTCTTCAATTCCAGTAATTGCTAGGCAGAATAACTTGTCATCTCCAGTACAAAAGATAGTTTTGGCTTCCCATAAACCATGTACCAGGAAGCTTTATCTAAGCAAATGGTAAAGATTTTAATTTTGGCATGTGCAAACTACATAGACCCTTTCTCAGCGTCACTTGATACAGTCCTAGAATATTTAGCTGTCCTGTTTGAAAAGGGGGCCTCTACGTCCACAAATAAGATTCATTTGGATGCCATTTCAAATTTTCATAACTGTTTTGACCATTCCTTGATGTTTCATCGTTTATGCAAAAATTTTCTTAAAGGCACCCTGCATTTAAAACCCCCATTCAAAGATTCTGTAGTGCCATAGGATTTGACCTTAGTCTTACAGTATGCAGTTTAACAGCCATTTGAGCCAGCTGCTACTTGTGACCTCAAGTTTTTATCTTGGAAGACCCTCTTTCTAGTAGCTATAACGTCTGCTAGGAGAATTTCAGAGTTGCAAGCTTTGTGTGAATCATCCCTCATCATTTTTCACAAAGAAAGAGCATCACTCAGAACAAATCCCATCTTCCTTCCCAAAGTGGTATCGGAATCTAATATCAACCAGGCCATAGACTTACCAGTCGTCTTCCCAAATTTTGCGAACAGAGTAGAGTACTGTTTACACCTGTTGGACGTCCACAGACAATTACATTTTTACTTGGACAGAACGAAATCTTGTAGAAAATCAGACCAACTATTTCTATCATTTTCAGGACGCAGATTGGGCAAACCTGTATCAAATGTCACCATGTCAAAATGGCTTAGAAGACTGTATTACCTTTAGCTACAATCAGAACAAACTCAAACTGTCTGCTACAGTTAGAGCTCATTCTAACAGATTTTTCCACTTCAGCAGTCTTTCATTCCAGGGCTTCTGTGGAAGACATATGTGCAGCTGCAATTTAAGCTGCTCCACATACCTTTATCACCCATTACAAATTAGACATGGTTTGCAAGGGAAGAGCATCTTTTGGCTCTGTGGTGCTCTGGAATATCCTTCCTTAGGGCTGCCCAGGATCCAGCGTAGCTGGGGACTCTGTCCCATCAGTCAAGAATGAATGAAGATTGACAACATCAGATAAAGAAGTTATGTTCTTACCATAATGTTCCATCTGTGTTGTCTATCTTCATTCATTCTTGACATCCTACCCTCTCCAAAAGACTCCTGAAGGTTCAGACCTAGTCCTAGGACGTTACAGGGCTTCTGTATTTTCTTCACTACAATGCAAGCTCGATGTGAGGTAATGAAAAAGAGGGGTGTTGTGGGTATAGCCTTAGCTCGAGAGGTTTTTAGGCGGTGGGAGCTATGTATAACAGCCGAGTCGGTTCTGAGAGGTCGGAACCGAACCCATCTGTCAAGAATGAGTGAAGATCGACAACACAGATGGAACATTATGGTAAGAACACAACTTATTTTTTCTGTGGCTCATTCACCAACAAACCTTATCAGCATCCTTTAATGCTTGCCCGACTGCTGCACTCCAGAGGTAGTCGAGGGACACTTTAATTTGCACCCTTTAGCCTGGCCAAATGTAATTCCTGATTCTCTGGTGCTAAGAGTCATCATCAAAGATTACACAATACCCTTTTTCGAAAGCCTGAAAAACAAAACTAATGATTTTCCATACTCCTCCCAATCAGTTGGAATCCATAACAGTAGGAGTTTCAACGTTAACTGGACAAAAGTCCAGCCAGTCAATCTCCCGGGACCAGCTAGGATGTGGAGTCTATTCAAGGTTCTTTTTAGTTCCAAAAAAGACAGAACCGAAGACCAATTTTGGATTTCTGCAGTCTGAATCAGTTTGAACATCTGAAATTCTGTCACTTTACACAGTACAGTCCCTTCTACCTCTAGAAGGATGATTTGTTGTGCTCTCTTGCTCTCTCGGTCACCTACTATCCTATCAAGATCCAACAACATTCTTGATGATTCCTCTGTTTTTATCTGGGAGCCAGTCATTATCAATTCAGAGCACTGCCATTTGATCTCGCCACAGCCTCCTGGATGTGTTCCCCAAGATAATAGCAGCTGTGACAGCCTATCTCAGGGTGTTAAGGGATCCAAGTATTCTCATATCTAGGCAATTGACTTCTGACCGCTACCTCCAGAGATCTACTTCTAACACATCAGTCATTCCTTTTACATCTAGCAACGCATGTGGGCATTCCTATTAACACCAACAAAAGCAAGCTACCTCCTGCTCAATCCATAGAATTCCTAGATTACCACTTAGACACTACATTAGACACCAAAACTTCCCTTACCACGAGTTCAGTCAGGCCTGTAGCTGTATAGGTGATAAATCAACCCAGACCATTGACTTGACTGGTATTGTGCCTCCTCGGTCTGATGGCTTCCTCCATAGTCATGGTTCCTATAGCCAGATATCACACAAGTTCTACAGTGGACACCAGCTATGCAGTGGTCTCAAACTTCATCCCCTTCACTACATAGAACGAATCACCTAGAACTGCATGGACCACATTCTGTTGTAGATTTCGTCCGATTCTATAACTCAAGACAGACTCTTCTGTTCTCCAGTACCTAGAGCCACAGTGACCACGGATGCTTCCCTTCTTGGGTGGGTGGACATTCTGAAGGAAGAACAGTCCAAGGAACATGGTCTATGGTAGAAGACAAACTTCACGTCAGCGTCTTGGAGTTAAGAGCAGTTCTTTCACTGTAGGCAATTCAGGACCACCTACCCAAGGGTGCAATTGCCATACACTCTGACAATATGTCAGTGGTTTGATACGTCAACAAACAAGGTTGTATCCTCTTTACTGAGAAGACATGAGAATCTAGCAGTTGGTGATGTCTTTGAACTGCTTTCTAGTAGTAATAATACACATACCTGGGACATCCAACATGCTCAGCAGACAAACTGAGCAGAATTATACTGCTGCCTCATGAGTGGTCTCCCAACAAAACAGTGGCAACAGAGCTTTTCAGCCACTGGAGCTAACCTTGCTGCAGCCTTTTTATTTTATACCAAAACAATAAACGCATAAGGTACTTTTCCCTCATCCCACTACAGGGACAGTCACCGAGGTATAGCCTAGTCCATCCTGGTTTCCCAGGTCTCCTTTTTGTTTCCCCCTATCCCTCTTATCAAAGTTCATTCACAAAGCAGTAGTGTGAAAGATGAGAGTGATTTTCATTGTCCCTTTCTGGCCTCTGCAGGTATTGTTCCCCTTTATTTGGCCTCACTTCATCAACCATGGGTTCCGGATCCATTTTTGATCTCCTCATACACAATCCAGGTTATTTCTACTGGACCTCAAGATCCTAAAGCTTAACTGCATTGTTTCTCCAGTTCTAACAATTGCCAGAGACGCTGGCTTTCTTGCCCAGTAGTCCATATCATATCTTCCTCTCAAAAAAACTCGAGACATATGAGAGCAAATGGAAGCATTTCTCCAGCTGGCCTCTTCTCAAGGACTAAACACCTTTTCAGCACCTCTACCATCTTCCAACCAGATTTTTTCATGACTGGGTCAAGTTATTCCACAATTAAAGTACAATTAGCAGCCATTTTGGACTTCCACATAAGGTTCAACAGTTCTTCCATTACCTTCATCAGAGTTTCCAAAGCTTTTCTGAGAGAATTCTTTTCATTAAGATCTCCATTTTATGACCCAGTCCCCTCCCAGAGATGTCACCATTTTTCTTCAGTCTGTAATCAAAAAAACCCTTCAAACAGCAGCTTTTGTAGATATGAAGTTTCTTTCATGGAAGGCTATTTTTTGGGTTACCATTACCTCTGCCAAACGAGTATCGGAACTACAGGCACACTCTCAAGGCTCCCTTCCTTATCTTTTGTAAGGACAGAGTGTCACTGAGAACAAACCCTTACTTTCCTTCTAAAGTAGCTTCTGAATATAACTTGAACCAGCAGATTGAGTTGTCAGTTTTCTTCCCCAGTTTTACCAATGAAGGAGAACATATGTTGCACACGTTAGACATGCATAGCCAACTTAGTATGCTGTCAGAAAATTTGGATCAATGGTTTATGTCCTCCTCCAAGAAAAGCTGGGACAGTCAGCATCTAAGGTAAACCCCCTCAAGATGTTTGAGATTGCATTTCATTTGTCTGTGATTTACAAGGTATGCCTTTACAGGCAAAGCCTAAGGCACACAGCAGCATTTGCAAATTGAGTACTTATCAGTAACATTTGTGGATCAGCAACTTTGTCTGCAACTCATGCCTTTGTATCTCATTACAGGTTAGATGTGCAGTCCAGGATTTGCAGATCTTTCAGTTTTGCCGAACTCAGGAATACCCTTCCTTGAGACTTCCCAGGTACCTGTCGGGTAGCTTGGGAATCTGTCCCACGTGTTGAATTAGACAAAAAGACATCATCAGATACGAAAGTTATATACTTAATATAACAATAGATCCCTGTTGTCTTCTTTTCACCTGGTTCAACTCCCCTCCCTCTCTTCCCCTACCATGTTGTTATTGTACATCTAGGAATCTGCCAGGTCTCGTGTGTACCTTGTCTGACCCCTTGTATCTCCACACTAATGTAGTGTGTAGTATGTAGTGTTTATTTTATTTCCTCCTTGTGTGTGTGTGTGTGTGTGTGTGTGTGCGTGTGTGTGTGTGTGTATGTGTATATCAAGGTATATATATACATATAATATTGTGATGTCAGGTCTAGTTCAGATAATTGAGCGTTCAGTTCTGAGAAACTCTTTGTCAAGACGAAACGAGCAAACTTCACTTAACATGAATGTGCACATCGCGAGTGTCTTGCACAGGAACAGAATTAGTTGGCCAGCAGTAGGAAATCTGCCCTTTTCCCCACTGTAGTGCAGTCTCGGAGTTGGTATATATAGGCAGGGAGGTGTGGGGGGCATAGCCCCCCACCTGGGCGGGTTCGACATAGTGCAGTGTATGTCATGGTAGTAATGTTGGTCAACTAATCCTATTCCCTGTGTACACCATTTGGTGATATTACCATTCACTTAAATGGACATTCGCCGTTTTCGTCTCGACAAAGAGTTTTACGGAATTGAACAGTTGATTATGTGAACTAGACCCAAGATCAGTCAGCAAACTCTGTCTGAGGTAATTCAGGCAGGAGAGGGGGAATGGTGGGTAGGGGACGGGTCAGAGCTCTTTTTTTCCAAAGCTTTGGTGTAAGGTATCGGTCGGATCCAACAACCCACATGTTGAATTAGATGAAAAGACATCCCAGGTCTATCATTATGGCAAGTACGTAACTCTTTCTGTCTTGTCGTTTAAGCCCAAAGCAGAGTGCTTGTCAGTGCATTGTTGGTCTGCACCAGGGAAAGATGTCTAAAGCGAAGTACCCCATTGGGGAGCTTTTCATAGGTTTCTTGACTAATGTTAGAGAAAGTTAACTGTCTCCACTGTGGCATGCAGATACCACACCAAGACTTCACTGTTTTTGTGTAACTTCTTTAGGCCCAGAACAGGACATACCTGTCAGTTCTACACTTGGCTTAACAGTAGAATGATGAAGTGTAGAGGTAAGATTTATTGAGTCGTTAGGGCCTTCTTGTACAATATTGTCCGTCAGGCACAGGTTGATCTCTCTAGGCATAAGAAGGAAAAGTGTCCAAAATGTAGGGTATTGGGTTGCACTTATGCACCATCCACGTAGCCTTGTTATCATCAGAGAAGGCGAGATGCTTTTGCAGTCCCCTCCGACAACTGAGGTTGTGGCACAGGCCTCTATGAATGCCTATTTTTGGAGTCTGATACTCTGCAGGGTCCCTCTACTTTTGCACAAGCCAAAGGACTTAGCTCATTGGTTTGGTCCAGAGCCACTTCAAAGTTTCTGGCTTCCAGCGACCTCTCCAAACTGACAAAGTGGTGCCTGGAGTCCCTTGTCATCAGGAGATTCCTCGATTCACTGTCACTGGGATTTGTCTGTCTGTTCACATCCTGTCTCCAGTGCAGACATTGCCATTATGTCCAAGCCTAAGGCCTCACATAAAATGGTGGCATCCAGCTTGCCCTAGCAGAGGTCTTCTGGCTACCAGTCCCAAACTCAAGCCTATTAACAGGGCCTAGTTAGATTGGCTTAGGATTTGATCACCATATTCAGATCCAGATGCCTTTCCCTTCCAGGGTCTGCCCCTGAATCTTCTCCTGGTAAAAGAAAAGGGGACATATTCCCCTAGGAGTCTTCTGATTCTTTTAACTGTGAGGATGATAATGATGAATCCATCTTTGAGGAATGTTTATGTATTGCTTCCTGTGTGTATTCAGATTCTGATGAGAACCTTGCTTTATCTTCTTCCCCTCAGGGCATTTCTTTTGGGGAGACCCTGCACACCATGAGGGAACACCACAGATTGGAAGCACGGGATTACCCACAATCCAAGAAGAGTGTTAGTGAATTCCTAAATCTTCCTGTGCATAAACCTCTTGCTCCAGTCTTGGAGGTAGTAGATGATGATAATGATTTGCTGGATTCTTCCTTATGTCCATATTCCCTACCCCCCTGCCCCTCAGAAACCTGATAGATTCTAGAGAGTTCTGGTCTCCCAGAAACACCTTTTCAAGAACCCTGTAGCAGACCCTGAAATGATGACTCCAGGTTCCTAAGAGAGCAAAAGCTAGTACTTCCAAAAATCCCCTGCTTACGGACAAAGAAAGCAGAGTCTTGGCCAGGTTCAGAAAGAAAGTCTACACTTTTGCTACCCTAGTCTCTTAAATTGCCAGTTTTGTATGGTGAAGTATCGGGAAACCGTTTAAAGCAGATGAAGCAAAAATAGATGAGAATTGAAAGTAAAGCCCTGTACAATGAACTGATAGACTTATGCAATTCCTCCTCTCAAGTAGCTAAGCACTCCTTGCACTGTGGCTGTGTGGCTGTGATGGTCTGAAAACTTCCTGCAAGGCAGTAGCTACAGCTACCATTATTGTAAGACATGCCTGACTGAGGGAGCAGTCCCTACCTGAACATGTGAAATCCAGTCATTTGGATGCTCCTTTGGACAAAGATTTCATTTTTGGCCCCAAGGCTGAAGCCATGCTTAAAAAGATGAAAAGAGCATGTCCATGCAAATGGTCAAGGACTTTCAGGTTCAACAAGTTCAACTACCATGCTTCAGCTGCAGTTATCTTACCAAACACCGGTCCTTTCCAGCCTCTCAGTCTAAGCCAAGACATAAGGGACCTCAAAGGGAAGAGGGTCAAAGGCAGCACCAGCAACCAAGACAGTTGCAAGCAGATTCCATTAGGCCTGTGGGATCCTGAAAACATGGACCCAGCAGGGAGCAATCATGACTATGAGACTCCCTTTCCCTTATCCTTCAAGTCCCACCCCTCCTTACCCACCCCTCTCAGACTAAGGAGGACCTGCCGTCCATCATCTTAAATTGGACTAACATTACTAGGTATCAGGGGATACTGAAAATCATAAAAAGAGGTTACTTCAATTCAAACAGCCTTTAACTCGATCAGGTTTTCCAGGTATTCCACCAAATCAAAAAACAGAGGCCTTAAAATAAATATAGCTCCTTTGCACCCACAGTTCTGTGGAGCCAGTACCAAACACATTGCAAGCAAAGGGATATTACTAAAGACTTGTGATCCCAAGAAAAGAGGGTACCTGGAGGCCTGTTCTTGTCCTGTCCAAGCTGAACATGTTCTTGCAGGCACTAAAAATTCAAAATGCTAACCCTTTAAAAATTGTTGCCCATGATTTCACCCATTATCTACATAGTAATCCTAGAACTGAAGGATGCATGTCTACACATTCCCATACAAAAAAAAAAAAAAAAAACTCACTGGATGTTCTTACTCTTCAGAGCAGATGTGAAACATCATCAGTTCTGTGCTCTGCCCTTTGGCTTGTCTACTGCACTAAGGGTGTTCACAAAATGCCTAGCCCATGTGATAGTCTTTTGCAGGTCAAAGGGCATTCAGATTTACCACTTAGATGATTTCCTCAAACAAGAAAAGCTAGAAAAACTTACTGATTTGCTCTGCACCCAAGAGATCCTGGCTTCACCACCAATACCCAAAAGTCTCAGACTATCGCCACTGAAAGAATACTCTGTTCTATTTAGTATACACTGTCTTTTCAAACTATTGCTAGCATGATTATTAGCTTGAATAAAAGCTGCAATAATGATATGAAATTTAAAGGGTTAATTTAGAAGTAGTATAAAATGCAGAAAAATAGCAAGTGTGCTGGCAAGCATATATAGCTTAGTTAGATTTTTTGGCATCCATGTAAAGGAGTATGTTATTGAGAAACAGTCTGTAAAAATAACTGCGCAGATGGCAGCTGGAAGGACATCAACAAAGTAAAGAGATGTAACATCAAGCAATATAAAGTTGGAACAACAGATAGTGCTGGAACACCACGTTTCAGATAACTGAGTTTTCTTGGACCATCGAACTTAAATCAAGGACAAATTATAAATTAGAAGAATAAAGAAAAACTGTTATACAAAGAACTGTTTTACATCAGACTTTGAGAAAAATATCAGACCTTTTGGTAGAAATATGACTGTGCATAAACAAGCTTTGGGTATTTGCCATAGAGAGATGACAGCATCTGTGTTGCATGCTTGTAGATCTGAAAAGAAAAATGTGATAGTAAAGCATATTAACTGAAAGAGTTGTCTTCGTGTATTTATTGTACTCCATACAATACAGTAATAAGACTAGTTGATTACAATAATTAGTTAAATGAACTGTGGTATGCATGCATGTAAATGCAAGTAACAGCAAGAAACAAACAAGACGACGTCATATAATTTTTTCAGCCACAAGTAAGATTGTGTTTCTGGGGGCTTTGCTGGGCTTCTTTCTTCAGAAAGCTTTCTTTTCTCCAGACAAGGTTACCTTTCTAACACTGTACTTACAAAAGCTCTTTCTCAGGAGCCATCTCACTGCCAGCTTGTACCTTGGAGCATTGGGTTACATGTCCTCTTGCATCCTCATGATCTCCCTGGCCAGACTACATATAAGGAAGCTACAGTGATACCTCAGAAATGTGTGGTGCCAACATTCACAATTCCCTCAACTTCAGGGTGAAGCTTCTTCCTTATCTCAGGAAAGTTTGCCTGCTGTGTCTGAGCTTGCTCCCTCAACCTGAGCCTTCCTTTCAGGATTATTCCTCAGGACCAAAGTCTGACCAGGGATGCCTCGGCAATAGCTTGGAAGGGCTCACTACAGCAACTTACAGACTCTGGGCAGATGGGACTCCCAGTTCAGAAGCAAACACATCAACCTAAAAGAATTTACGGCAGCTCAAAAAGATGTGATTGCCCTCCTGGAGCAGTGGAAAACAGGATTACTCCTAGTAAAGACAGGTAGTACCACGATTATGTGGCACACAAACAGGGGGGGGGCTTACTCTTACCGTCTTTGTCACCTAGCCATAACCCTTTGAGAAGCTGCAAACCCCCTAGGTCTGCACCTCATGGCTCAGTACCTTCCAGGCAAAACAAATCAACTGGCAGATACTCTAAGCAGGAGCCTGTCAGACCCTTACGAGTGGCAACTGTATCGAGAAGTTTTTCTCATCATTGCTGGAGAATGGGCTGTGCCAGAGATGGACCTTTTTGCCACCAAAGAAAACTCTCTCTTGAAAAAGTTGTGCTCAAGGACCAAACCAAGGTCAGCCTGGAAGACAGATACCTTCTCCTTCCCTTGGACAGGCCTATTCCTCTATGCCTTCCCTCCAATACCCTTGATCCCCAAGGTACTGCTGAAGATAAGGGAAGAAGGGCCAATGGTCATTCTAATAGCCCCAGATTGGCCAAGGCAACATTGGTATCTTCTAATTCTCCGTCTAAGCAAGAAGGAACCATGGTTGCTGCCCCAACGGGTGGACCTATTAACACAAAACAAGGGCACCATCATACACCTCAACCTGAACACACTCAAGTTGACAGCGTGGATGATACGTTGACCCCCTGGCAGGGGTCATCCCTTGACAGACAGGTTCTGGATATTCTAAAAGAAGCCAGGAGACCTAGCACAAGAAAATCGTACCCTGCCAAATGGAAGCAATCCACAGGCTTGCACCTGTCACCCTTAGGCTTTCGAATACTGGCCAAGGCTCTTGCCACCCCCCTAGTGCCTTTTTTAGGCAAGGCTCAAAAGACAAACCCACCGCTGTAAATAACACAAGTAACAAAAAACTGAGGATAATGCTACTCGATTCCAGAAGTCTAAACCTCAAAATGCATGCACTCGAGGCACTCCTTAGTGTGGAGAAAATCGATATATGTGCAGTAACAGAAACCTGATTTAAGGCTCCAGAAAGCACCCCAGCACTACCAGGCCACAACTCATACCATACATTTCGGCCACAAAACCCGGACCGAAATATAGAAGGTGGGGGAGTATTCCTATTCATCAAGGATACCCAGACCCCCAGGTTAGTGGCACAGCACGATGCTTCAGAGATCATCCACGTGCAACTAACAACGGGCAAAACTGCTATTCAAATTATAGCTTGCTACACATCACCCACCATGTCCCAGGACCCCCCCACTCCACATTCCTGGAAACACTGGGAAACATAAAGGTCCTACCAAACACCCTGATATTGGGTGATTTCAATTACCCAAACATTAACTGGGAGAACTACTCCAGTACAAACTCCCTTGCCCAACATTTCCTAGAATTTATAAACTCAAACACCCTTGATCAACTGGTCAACACCCCCACCAGAGGTGACAACATATTGGACCTGGTCATCACCAACATGGGTGACCGGTGTTCCACACCTGAGGTCAACCCCTCGCTGGTTAGATCTGACCATAAACTAATCACTCTGGATATCCACATTCCGCCACCACCCCCGATCAAAGAAGCCACTGTGAAAAACTTTTCAAAAGTAAACTTCACGTTACTTAAGACCGAGGTGGAAAGTTTCAAAGCCCCCATGCTAAAGGATAACGCTGTCCAAGCTGCAAAATCCTTTACTAATGCACTCCACGGGCACCTACAAGAATGCATGGATCGTGCTATCCCAGACAAAACCAAGACACACTCCTCCAAGAAAAGGAAACCAGTCTGGTGGACCCCTGCCATAAACAAGCTATACAATAGAAGGAGGAAACTAGTACAGAAAAGAGTAAAATCTCAAGAAGGGAAGACATCCCTGATCAGTATCCGCAAGAAACTACGTTCCCTCATAAAATCATCCAAGGCTAGCTTCGAAAGAAAAATTGCCATGGAATCCAAAGATAACCACAAGGCATTCTTTAGCTATGTCAAGAATCTAAGTGGCAATTCTCAGATCTGCTCTGAGTTAGTGCAGAATGGCACAAAATACACTGAACTGACCGATATAGCCAACATCCTGGCAGACAGGTTCAGTGCAAACCTCACCCCTCTCACCCCCAAAAGGGCCTATAACTATACCAGAAGAATGTAGTGCCCCTGAAATCACAGACACTCAGGTTAAAACAGCCCTCTCCAAACCCAAAAACACAGCATCAATGGGACCGGATGGTGTCCCAGGCTGCGTCCTACATGAGCTCAAAGATGAACTAACCCCTCACCTAAACACACCGTTTAAACTCAGCCTGTCCACAGGCTATGTGCCCACAGAGTGGCACAAAGCAACGGTTATTCCGCTCCACAAAGGTGGAGCCACAATGGACCCCGGGAACTATCGCCCTATAAGCCTGACTAGCTTAGTCTGCAAAGCTATGGAGCACATCATCATGGATCTCATTAACAGAGACATAGGAAACCTCCAAACACTGGACCCTACCCAGTTCAGCTTTAAGGGCAGGTCATACCTCCTAAACCTGGTGGACTTCTTTGAGACCGTTACCAAGGCTATAGACGAGGGAAAGGTGGTCCACACAGCCTACCTAGACCTCGAAAAGGCCTTCGACACCATTCCCCACTCTGGTATTATAGACAAGCTCACCAGCCTGAACATAAACCCCTATGTCATGAGATGGGTTGCCAACTGGCTCATGGACAGAACCCACATGGTAAGAGTTGCGGGAGCTAGGTCTGACTCTAAACTGGTTACAAGTGGCTTTCCCCAGGGCTCTGTCCTTGGAACCCTCCTGTTCGGCATATACTTCTCAGGGCTATAATTGACTCTCTGGCAGGCACAGACATCCTCCAAAAGGGTCTCACTGAGATAGATACCTGGTGTCAAAACCATGGCCTCAAGCTAAATGCCAAAAAGTGCATAGTCATCCCCTTTGGAAAAAACAAAGTACCCCACAAGCTGCCACATAAGTGGTAGCCCCCTAAATACGGAAGATGTAATGAGGGATCTGGGGACCCAAGTAGATAGTAACCTCTCCTTTGATAATCCCATTGCCAAAGTGGTTAGAAAATCCTATGTGGCCCACCTAATCATAAAAGGGTTTGCATCCAGATCGAAAGCTGTCATTGTGACCCCTCTACGCATCACTCATCAGACCCATCATAGAGTACAATGCCCCATTTGGGATGTACCTTACAAGACACCTGCATCAACTGGAAAGACCACAGAAGTTCCTCACCAAGAGGCTCACTGGCCTCAAGCAGATGCCCTATGCAGCTCGACTGAAGAAACTCCAGCTGTACTCTGTTGCATACCGCCTACTCAGAGGTGATCTCTGCCTGACATACAAGGCCTTGTCCAACCCAGAATTGATGGACATACTCCACCTAAAGAAAACCATATCCCCTCGAGCCACATGCTCCAGGGATCTAAACCTTACCACAACAATAAATAGGACGTGCTGGAGGGATAGATTCCTGTCCCAGAGACTTCCCATGCTCTAGAACAAGATTCCAATTTACATTAGGCAGAGCTACTCGCTAAACCTCTTCAAGAGAAACCTTGATGATTGGATGGGAAACAGAAAGTTTACCCCAGGGATCACTTCAATGGCTCTGCTGGACAGAGGCACAGGGAACTAATCTAAGGGGGTGGCGAAAGCCAACACATTCTGGCTAGGCTTATAAATGCCTTTGGGCAGATAGCCTAGTACCTACCTATGAACCTATATGGTTCAGGCAAATGGGTCAAAGCCCTCTTCAAGCTCAGATGTCTCTGATACTTTCAGATTTATCCGGACTTTTTGCCAAATGCCTGTCTTATTCCCCTGTTAAGTTGAAGTTGCTGAAGCAGGAATTTTATCTGCTTACTCAACCCCCTCTTTTTTCCCATCCTCTCATGAAACAGTTCCTGAGAGGCATATTCACATTAGACCCCTAAGAAAACCTCCTGTTCCCCCAATGGGATCTCATTTTCATTTTGGAGAAGCTCACCCTCCCACCTTTCAAGACAGTTGCCTCAGTAGACATAAAATTCCTGACCTGAAAGCCTTTTTGCCAGCCATTACTTCAGCTAGAAGGGTTTCAGAGCTTCAGGCCCTTGTGTGTGGAATCTTTCATCACTTTCCACCCTGACAGTCTCTGTTTGGACTAAACCCTCCTTTATGCCCAAAGTGGTTACAGAGATCTCTCTAAACCAGACCACCCACTTGCCTACTTTCTTTCCTAACCCTCAAAACAGGGGGGGGATCTTCCAAACACTGGATGTGCACAGGCAATGGCATTACTAATTGGACAGAACAAAAAATGTCAGAAATTCTGATTAGCCTTTTTGTGGCCTTGCATGTAGCTCCAAGGGGGCCAGTTTCTTAGCAATCATTCTCCAAATTTATCTCCCACTGTATATTATTTTGCTATGACCGTTATGGAAAGAAGCCACTAAACACTGAAGTCTCACTTCACTAGGACTACTGCTGCATCTACAGCCGTTCTTAAATGGGTTGCCATTAAAGAAATTTTAGAAGCCTCTACTTGGTTCTCTTTGCATACCTTCACCAGACGTTATCACATTCCATCCTTCTCTATGTCCAGAGCAGGATTTCCCTCTGCTGTTTTGCAGGGCATCCTTTCTCTTCAAAAACTTTCCATCCATCCTCTCTTCAGCTTTGGGAGTCATCCCAAAAGAACATAGTACAGTTTTGTGCACTTGCCATAAATGTAGATGTTCAGGTGTAGTCACTGTTGCAGTGTTCTTAACCTCCCTTCCTACACTTTTGCCCAGTGAGGTTGGGGTGGGCATTCTTCTCTCTAGTTCCAGGTTGTCGTCCCCCCCCTTCTCCATTCGGATTGCATTCTGGAGTTTCTGCGCTTAGGCCCTTAACTTTGGGGACCTGCTAGGAACTTCCTTTCTGTTGTGGCAAGAAAATACTGAGTTTATCTAGCCGGCTGACTCCCTTTTTATCTAGCCGGCTGACTCCCTTTTACTCAGATGCCTTGATGTCAGTCAGGATGTGCCCCTGCTTCAGGGGTAGGAGAAAATTCTCTGGTCGGGCCAGCCACAGGCTTCCATGACAGGAAATCCCATCAATTAAGACTGAAACAATGAATACACTCTAACATCTACATTATGGTAAGTGAACACAACTGTACTTTTTCTCCTTTTGGAAGTGGCCTGGGGCAGTTACCACCAGCTTCCTGACAGAATGGATGTACTCGCACATGATCAGGAGTGTTTGATACACCACACCACCAGTCAACTTTGACTTGCCAGTATGATAGAATTGTAATTCCCTTTAGGCACCTGTTTACTGAGAATGTGCAGCAGGTACTAATGGAGGCAAGAAAGCCTGCTACTAGAAAATTATGTATTGGCAATGGAAAAGTTTTTTTTTTTTTGGTTAGTGCCAAGAACGTAACCAGCACCCATTCATGGCTAGTTCTCAGGTTTTACAATATTTAAGTTATTCTCCTGTAGCCTTTCTTACTCCTCCTCCAAGGTTCCTCTGTGGTCCATTTCATGATGTCTGCCCATGGATCCTCCTCTTTCAAGCCATTCTCATGGTAAGATGTTTTTGCTTAAAAGGCCTCCAAGAAAACTGGCAGTCCCTTCTTTGCATTTTAATTTTGTGCTAGCAAAGCTAACACTTGCTCCATTTGTACCAGTGAATCTGGCTGATGTGAGTTTCTTAACATGAACAGCAGTTTTACCGGTTGCTCTAGCTTATACAAGAAAAGTATCTTGAGTTGCAAGGTCTTATAGCGAGTTAACCCTGGCTTGTTTTCCACATAGGGTTTCTTGGTGAACCAATCTCTAGGCATAAAACAAAGTGGAGTCTGTGTTTACTTTAAGCTAAACTATCCCTTCCCCGATTGTGTTACCTGATCTTAAAATGAGGAAGAAGGGATACTCCATACCTTTGATGACCACTGATGACTCTGGTACTGTCTTGACAGAACTAAATCTTTCAGATCTTTGGATCCCTTCAGTTCTTGGGAAGGTAAGAAGGGACAACCTGTGTCAATGCAGACTATTTCCAAATTGTTGTCTAAGGCTATTATCTTTTGTTATGCTTACCATAAAACTATTCTTGGCAGGGTCAAGGTCCACTCTACCATGGAATCGGCTTTATCTATGGCATTCTGGAAAGGGTTGGATTCTAGAAGTATCTTGGTCCTTTAGACGTACTTTTACAAGGGCTTTACAAGCTTGATTCCTTCTCTGTCTAGCTCAGCCCTTGCTAGGACCATTCTCTAGGGGCTCCTGGACTCTTCCCCCTTCAACCTCCCAAATTTTGTAAGCTATGGTAATCTGTCCATGTGTCTTGGGCTACTGTGTAATTGTGTAAGTAAATTTATTGTAACTGTAAATGTTCACATGATCTCTGCTGCAGTAGCTGCTCCCTCCATCATCCTTATTTTTTGGTGTATTGTTAATGCCAGGCTGTGGACTTCTATTTTTTTATTGTTTCTAGCATTGTCCTTTCAGGGCTGAGCCTCCCTGTCTCTGTTATCTGAGTAATGGTTTGGGCACATTTGAAGGTACCTTGATACTTTGAAAGCTGGCTGACTGTTGTATCCTTTCCAGGATATAGCCTGTATAACTTAAGATTACTGAAGCAGTAATCATTTGAACAACTACTATTATGGTAAGTTTAGGTAACTGTACTGTTTTTAGTTTCCAGGCTCCACAGGTACCCCACCTTTGTGCAGAGGGATGACTGTTGCCATTCTGCATTCATGAGGCAAGAAACCTGCTTGGGGGCTATGGTTAAATAGCGATTCCAGAGGGCCGGATTAGTCTTTTTCATGCTATTTGGAAAGCAGTCTGGGATATTGTCGGGACCCATTGATGCAGTGTTCTTGACCTTAGGGATATCATTGAGGGCCCGTTTCCTAGTGATAGCTGTTGGAGTTGTACTCAGTGGTATTTCCTGAGGGGGGCTGGAGGGGAGAGGTTGGTAAAGTTAGTGCTGAACTTGTTTTTCGGTAGGTTTGCAATATTTTCTGGCTCATTGTAGATGGCTCCATTAACAATGGGCTCTGCACGCAATTGTGTATTGCCTTTGAGGTTGCAGACATTACTAAAGAATGTCTTGTGGATGTCGTCTGACTGGGAGGCCAGATCTACCACAAATTTGACTTTGGTAGACTTTTTCTTGCCACCTGAGTTTTTAGTTTAATGAGAGTGTTTTTATCCTGTTGATTGCTACATCCTAATTTTTGTCACAATTGTCTTTCTTCTGTTCTACAGCCTACTGATGATTTTCCATTAGGGTGGCTATGTTTTTTAGTTCTGAACAACAACATGATTGGTACAGCTACCGCTGTGCAGCTATTAACATACCTATATAGAGTTTCTGTGAGCACTTCTGCACAGGCAGCAGTGTTCTCAAGGTTTAGGGGTTGTTAAAATTTTGCAGAGTCATCATTTAATAGTAAGATGTTTTTCTTAAGGAGTTCCTGAACATTCCAGGGTTAGTTATATTTCTGGGTTTTATTTTTTACTTCAAAGGAGACCATTTTGTGGTCTGACCTTACCAAAGAGGACATTACACTATAGCCTGTGCAGATTGAGAAACAGATGCACTATGTTTGCACCCCTGGTCAGAGTATTGACAGTCTGGTCCAGACGGTGTGTGTTCACAAAGTCCAGGAATTTCTGTGCCTGTACATTCTGGTGTCTTGTATGATTCCCATTTAATAGTGGGGAAGTTAGTTTCCCATAAATACAGTGTTGGGTTGGATGGTGAACATCTCCAGTAAACTTAAGTATGTGTTATGGGTTTCCTGGTTTATAAGGGATACCTGTAGTTTGCATAGAAGTGGTATGGGATTTTGCCTATGCTGATTTGAACAAGAAGAATCTCAAGTGCATTATCCTGTTTGACCTACCTGAAGGTGTATTTATTTTTATGTATATTGAGATGACACTGCCGTTAGTCCCAGCCCAAGTAGTAGTTGGCCTAAATGTGCAGAAGGTATTATAGCCTCCCTTTGAAGGGGTGCTGTCCGCGGCTTTAGACCATGTCTCTGTGACTGTACAGACGTCGGCATTCTTTAAGGTGAGCAGAGCTTGTAGGGAATGGAGTTTCTTGTTTAAACTCTTAGCATTGATTAGTAACACCTTCAGTTTTTCTTGGTTTTGATTTGCTATGTTGGAAGGATTGTCATTTTGGCATTGCCTAAAAAAGGCACTATGCTGAAGAATTATGTTTTTAGCTAATATTCAGGGGTAGAGGTGCAGACCATCCCTGGCAAAGAAGTGCGGTATTTGATCATCTGCTTCCATGTTGACAGATCTTGCACTCCTAAGCCAATTACTAGTTAATCATTTGTTCGTTTTGTGGCATCATCCCTGGAGAAGGTAGAATTCTGCACAGTGCTAAGCTTATACCAGCCTATAATGTCTCTTCGTATAGTCTAGGGAGGTATGTCTTACGTCATATACACCCACATGGACTATGACTGAGTCATACTAGTACTTTTGGTCCAGTGACCTGAGTGCACGGATGTGACAGCTGCAGCTGCTCTAATTTTTGTCAGATACATCTCTAAAAGTTTCAGAATGCATTTTGCCTCTGTTCTCATTTGCAGCTACTTGTGCCTCTTCATATCTGACAACTATAAACCACAACCTGCTTTCAGCAGCCATTGTTTGCATCTCATTATGCACTCAAGATGTAAGGTCTTCATTTGCATATCATTATATGCTTATTTATATATCCATCTTAGCACTGTTTTCCTGATTGATCTACAGTGCTACCTGCTTCTGTGAATCACTACCTAGCTGTGCAGGCTTTTTAGCAGTCCCTCACTGTGTACTATGTAGCTTGACAAAGGAAATTGGCCTGGCAAGACAACAGTATCTTACTGAAGGTATTGTTGAAATTGTTTTTTTTTACTAAAGTCATCATTGTAATTTTTTAGTGGCTGTTTTGTTTGAAGGTCTGCGCATTCACTTTTTTTTTTTAATTTTGCATGTTAAAATTGTAATTTATTTTAGTGAGTTGAGTCCTTTTATGAAAACAGTATTTTGAACTGTTGGTTGTGTAGTTTTTCATAATGCATAGAAAAGTTTAATTTCTGCTTTTGCAGGCAGTTTTTCTCCAGAATTGTAGACAAACTATTCCTTGCCTCTCCAGCTTCTCATCATTCAATCGTTTTACACATTCATTCACATATGCCTGCTTGAAAAAGTGCTTTATTTACATATTTATAGTTAATGTTTAGGCTTTAACAGCATAGTATATAATGACCTAATGTCCTTTTAGCTCAGTGACCGTATGCCTGCCAGTTGAATTGGTACAAGTCTCCATCCTGCAGTGTGTATTAAAATGCTTTCAAATGCAGAGTCATAATACTCCGCTCTTTTCTTAGATCTCAGCAGATGTACACCCAGTCAGGCCTGGCTTCTGCCACTGCTGCAATGCTACCCAGTGCTGCCTTGCTGTCTGGAGCAATGGTGAAGGGACAATACTTGGAATACCAAGCTATGCAAACTGCAGACTTCACAAAGATGCAAGCAGGACTGCTTTATCAGGCACCACCATTTATTTACAGTTCTTCCCTGTGTGGAACACAGATAACAGATTCGCAGTTCATGCAGGTAAGGATTTGTAAGTGATTGTTCTCTCTGGCCCAAAGGAAAATTGAAAAGGCAAATTTAATTTAGTAACGTATCCCAAGTGTTTATCTGGTTGAGTGTTTCAAGTTATAATGTGCAGTTGTCTTGCTCAGTGGAAGAGTGTTTCTATTTCCTGCACGGTACCATGTCATTTCACCATCATTGTCTTCTTAGTTTGTTTTGTTTGGCTTGTAGCTCTCCTCAAGAAAGCAGTTTTGTTATAGAGTTGCCCGTGCTTTAGACATTATAGCTGTTGAGTTGATTCTGAAAAATAGCTTCATGTCAGTCAAAGGTGTGTACAAGCTTCCTCTTGTTTACTGTGAGAAATTCAAAGATAAATTAGTATTTCTCCTTGTCATTGTAGTGTATGAGATGTTTATATTTTTACATATCACTGCTTAACTAAAAGATCTGCATATCATGTGTTTCACATTGCTCCTGGAGGTAGTCTACGTAACAATTTCATAGGTAGGTACTAGGCTATTGACCCTAGGGCCTATACAAGCCTAGCCAAAAAGGTACCCTGGCTTTCGCCACCCAAGAAAATTATTATACTGTGCCCCTGTTAAGCAGAGCCACAGATGTGATCCCTGGGGTGAATTTCCTATTACCCATCCAATCATCAAGATATTTCTTGAAGAGTGCTAATGAGAAGCTCTGTTTGACATAGGTAGTCTGTTCCAGAGTATGGGAAGTCTCTGGGACAGGAATCTATCCCTCCAGCATGTTCTGTTTATTGTGGTGACAAGGTTTAGGTCCCTAGAGTGTGTAGCTCGGATGGATTGGGATTTCTTTAAGTGGTGCATGTCCAACAGCTCTGGGTTTGACATAGCTTTGTATGTTAGGCAGAGATCGCGTCTGAGTAGGCAATATATGCAACAGAGTAAAGCTGGAGTTTTTTGAGATGGTCTGCGTAGGGCATCTGTTTGAGGTCAGTAATCCTCTTTGTGAGGTATTTCTGCAGCCTTTCCAGTTGTAGCTGTCTTGTGAGGTACATACCAAAACGGGCATTGTACTCTATAATGGGTCTAATGAGTGATAAGTAGAGGGGAACAATGACCTCTTTTTTTTCTGGATGAGAAACCTTTTGTGATGAGGTGTGCCATGTAGAAGGATTTCCTGACCACTGTGGTGATGTGATTATCAAAGGAGAGACTACTTGTCCACCTGTGTCCCAAGGTCTCATCACACTTTAAGTGTTAAGTAGACTACCGCCTATGTGGTAGTTCATGGCTACAGACTTTTTACCAAAGGGGATGACAATGCACTTTTTGGCATTGAGCTTGAGCCCATGGCTTTGACACTAGGCATCTGTCTCAGTGAGGCCCTTTTGTAGGATGTCCATGTCGTTAGGAGTTTCGATTATAGCTCCTAGATGTCCTTCATGGATGCATCTGCAGTCATAACAACTGGGTTGTCCTGTCGTCAGGCAGCCCTTCAGTCGGCCGGATTCCAAAGTCCGGGTCCAGCTTCGGCTGATGTCGCACTTCACCCGACGTCATCTCTGCTGGTCTCCAGGTATAAAAGCATCAGCCGACGCCATTTTCTTCAGTCTTTCTTGCCGCGTGGCGCCCGAAGCAGAAGCTGTTCGCAAGTGCCGGTCGGTCGGATCCAGAGATTACTACTACCGAATACTACTTCGAAGACTTCTAAAAGCTAAGTACCCCGTTGGGGACTCTTTCTTGCCTCAGCCGATGTCAGAAAAAGTCAATAACTGTTTAACTTGTGGGAAACAAATACCTCATAAAGATTTCCACTCTTACTGTTTGCCTTGTTTAGGCCCAGACCACGACGTAGCAGCCTGTTCGGCCTGTGCTTCCTTCAACCGACGAACGCTTAGGCGTCGGTCGGAGTTTGCTGAACAGTTTTTCGGTTCAGATTTTGCGTACATTATGCCGTCGGATCCTCCGACTACCCAAATTAAGAAACGCAAAGAAAAAGACCGACACTCGCGGTCCACGGTTTCGGCCGAAACCATGGTTAAGCAAACCGCGAGTGTCTCGGTTTCGGCCGAAACCGAGAAAACTGATCAAAGCACAGCTGAATCTTTGACTACTTCTGAGGTTCCTGCTAACTTACTTGAATCAGCCTCTGAAATTTTACCTACTACAGTGGTTTCTAGTGAATTATCAGACACCATCCCTTTGGATGTCTCTACCCCAGCACGTGGTGCTGCTAGGCCTCCTGCAGCCATGTCCATTAAGGCTTTTGCCAGGGCTAAAGCAGCCAAGTCTACTAAATCAGTGCCTGTTAAACCCCCCTCAACCAGGCCTACTTCTAGTTCACAAATGCTTACTCTGGCAGAAGATTTAATATCCTTAATTAGGGGATCTCAATCTCACCCAGACAGGGCCTCTCAGCCCCCTGAGAAGAGACCTAGGGCAGAGCCCCCCGAGCCTGTGTCCTCTGATGATTCTGCGGATGACTCAGATATTACAGACCAGCCAGAGGCTCCTTTCTCCAATTATGAAGATTCAGATGCTGAAGAATCCATTCCAGCTGCTTCTCCACCAGAAGAATTCTCCTTTGGGGAAACCTTACATGCCATGCGAGAACAATTCCAATGGCAGCAACAGGATTTCTCAGATTCCAGAAAAGACTTAGGACTTTTCTGCACCTTCCACAACACAGGCCCTTAGCTATACCTCCTGTTCTCTCTGTTGTGGACGATGCTTTTAATGATGTCTGCTCTGCACCAGATTCCTTACCTCCAGCCCCTGCCAAACCAGACAGATTTTACAGGGTACCTGACACTCATCATCACCTATACAAGGCCCCACTTGCAGACCCGAAACTATATCCCAGGGGCCTAAGGCAGTAGCCTCGACCACAGCAAAACCCTATTCCTTCTGAAAGGGAAGCCAGGTCTTTAGACAGATGGTGCAAGAAAGTTTACAGCTCAGTTACGCACGCAGATAGAGTTTTAAACTGTCAGTTGCACATGATACAATACCGAGAGTTTATGCTTGATCAGTTAACTAAAAACTATCCTCTGATGACTCTATAGATAAGAAATATGTATTAGAAATGGTAAATAACATACAACAGGTTAGTAACCATTCCTTAAAATGTGGCTATGATGCACTGGAGGCTTCATTTAGATCAGCCATGACTGGCACAGTGATAAGAAGACATGCATGGCTGAAGGAACAAGTCTTACGGATCATGTTAAAGCTAAGTTATTAGATGCTCCTATGGATAAGACCAGTTTGTTTGGTACACCTGCCCAGCAGGTAATGAAGAAAATGGAAGAAAAGGCAAAATCTGTTCAAGCGGTTAAAGATTTCTTGCAGGTTCAGCCCCCAAGGTTTAGCAGGAACTGGCCTGCCAAAAATTGGTCCTTTCCTGACTCCACAAGATCCCAAAGGGGCAGGAATAGACGCTCCAGAGGCAGAAACCAATCCAGAGGAGGTGCCTACAGAGGACGACAGTGGCAAGGTAATAACAGAGGCACAGACACAGCCACTACCACTACAACAGCACAATTACAGTGACTTAACTCTACATCCGCCTACCAGGGAACAAATAGCAGCCCCATTAGGCGGAAAATTAACCTTATTTTTGAAAAACTGGCACTACATCACAAAAGACAAGTGGATTTTGCAAACCATAGACCAAGGTTACGGTTCCACTTTCACACTTTACCAGTCAAAGAGGAATGCCAAACCTGCCTCCAAATCAAAAAACAGAAGCTCTACAGCAGATAATGCAATTAGCGAAGATGAGAGCTGTGGAAAGAGTGCCAATAACAGAACAAGGCAAAGGATTTTACTCCAGACTCTTCCTAGTTCCAAGAAAGGAAAAAAGTTGGAGACCTATTCTCGACCTGTCCACCTTAAATACATACATCATTGTCCCAAAATTCAAAATGCTGACCCTACAGCAACTTCTTCCCATGCTGGGCAAGGACTGTTGGCTGGTAACTCTAGATCTCAAGGAGGCATACCTGCACGTCCCCATTCGACCAATTTGCAGAAGATACCTCAGATTTCTTGCAGGATCAGAGCATTATCAATTCTCAGCATTGCCCTTTGGCTTATCTACTGCGCCCAGAGTATTCACAAAATGCCTGGCATCAGTAATCGCCCACTGCAGACTACAGGGAATCCAAATTTACCCATACCTGGATGACTGCCTGCTACAAGGGGACAACAAAAGCAAGCTGACAACAGATTTACAAAGGGTCATTCACTTGCTACAAGCACTGGGATACACAGTCAATTTACAAAAATCAAGGCTGATACCATCCCAAACAAGGACATTCCTGGGAGCGGAATTGGACACTGTAAAACAAATGGCATTCCTAACCGCAGAAAAACAAAAAGAAATCCCTCTTTACTTCTTGGCTCTAACAAAACAGAACAAGTTAACAGCAAGAAAAGTCCTGCAGGCCTTGGGCTACATGGCATCATGCATAATCTTGGTTCCACATGCCAGACTACATATGAGAAAACTACAGTGGTACCTAAGGAATCTATGGTCCCAACACAGGCACAGCCTAGAAGCAGAAATTCCACTAATCCCATGCCTAAAACAGGAGTTCCTATGGTGGGCGCAAGCATGCCAGTCAAACCCAGGCCTACCCTTTCACAGCTATCAAGCAAGCCAGACCATCACAACAGACGCCTCAGACCTAGGATGGGGGGCTCACATGCTGGACAAATGCATACAAGGATTGTGGACGCAGGATCAACTCCACCTGCACATCAACCTAAAAGAAATGCTGGCAGTAAAACTGGCAATCCAAAATTTCAGACCATTTCTCAAAGAGGGCCATTTGATGATAAGGACAGACAACACCACAGTCATGTGGTACATCAACAAGCAGGAGGCACTCATTCATACCCCTATGCAGAATGACTTTGGAGCTTTGGAACCTGGCACTCAGCTACAACATCCAGTTACAGGCAATATTTGTACTGGGAAAGGACAATACTCTAGCAGACATATTGAGCAGAACCACATCGGATGCCCACGAATGGATGCTACACCCGGACATCTTCAAGACCATCTCAAAGAAATGGGGAAGGCCACAGATAGATCTATTCGCTTCCCCTCTCAATCACCAGCTCAAAAAATTCTGCACAAGGACATTCCACCCACTTGCATGGAAAGTGGATTCGCTCTCCTTCAGCTGGAAAGGTCTAACAGCATATGCATTTCCACCTCTTTCCTTGATACACAAGGTATTACTAAAAATCAAGGAGGAACGTCCAACGATAACCCTGATAGCTCCAAACTGGCCAAGACAACACTGGTACCCATTGCTGAGGAGCATGTCTCGGGACAACATGTGGCCAATACCCCTGATGCCTTTGATGTTAACTCAGAACAACTACAGCATCATGCATCCAAATCTAAAAACATTGCAACTGACTGCATGGAACATCACATAGCAGCAACTAACCCAGAACTTTCCCAAAGGGTTAAAGACATTATCCTTGAAGCCCGCAGACCTTCAACAAGAAGGAACTATGCAGGAAAATGGAAAAGGTTTGTCATTTGGAGCACCGAAAGAGGAAAAGATGTGTCAATTATAGATATGCCTAACATACTGGAGTATCTGGCAGAGCTTCTACATACAGGCCTGTCCTATTCCTCCATCAAGATACATGCATCAGCTATTTCAGCAGAATACAGCTTTGATCCACCTGTCTTTTCACATCCTTTACTCAGGCAGTTCCTCAGAGGAATCAAGAATGTAAAACCTCCAAGGAAACCACCATTGCCAGCTTGGGATTTGAACTTTGTGCTAGAAAAATTGACACTCGCACCTTTTGAACCAGCAGCTACAGCGGACCTACAGCATCTATCGTGGAAAACTGCTTTCCTACTGGCAATAACCTCAGCAAGGAGGGTCTCTGAGCTTCAGGCCTTAATGGCAGTACAGCCCTTCCTAATCTTCCACCAAGATAGTGTGTCCATGAGGACTAATCCTACGTTTATGCCTAAGGTGATATCCAGAGTGTCTTTAAACCAGGCAATCCACCTACCTACCTTCTTTCCCAACCCACAAAACAGAGGGGAAAGAATGCTGCATTCCTTGGATGTACATAGACAGTTACGCTACTACCTGGACAGAACAAAAAATAGCAGAAAAACTGACCAGCTTTTTGTAGCCTATGCAACAGGAAGGGAAGGAAAAGCTATTTCCAAACAGACAATCTCCAAATGGATAGGAAATTGCATACGATTCTGTTACTCCTTCCATGGAAAACCAATCCCACAGAACATAAGGCCTCATTCTACAAGGGCAACAGCCACTACCACAGCCTTCTTACGAGGAGTGGCAACCAAGGACATTATTGAGGCGGCTACTTGGACCTCCGTGCATACATTTGCCAAGCATTATAACTTACCTTTGTACTCCAGATCCCGAGCAGGGTTTGCCACTGCTGTGCTGCAAGGGATCCTAACCACACCATAATCTAATTTGTTTCCTCCTCCCATAGTTGGCTATGGTATTCTACCCAGTTGTTATGACTACAGATGCATCCATGAAGGACATAGTACAGTTTTGTACCTACCATAAATGTAGATGTCCGAACTGGATAGCATCTGCAGTCAGGATTACCCTCCCTCCTTCCCCTCTGTGGTACTCCTAGGGTATTTACCCTCCAAATAGCTAGCTAGTGGGGGGAGTCTCTTATGGTGTATTTGTTTGTATATATGTACATACATGCTTATTTTTTGAGTTGCCTTCTATCCTTTTGGAAACATTGGCATTTATCCAAAAATTAGCCTTCCAGGAAGGGCAACTGGCATCTGGGGCAAGAAACACTGAAGAAAATGGCGTCAGCTGATGCTTTTATACCCGGAGACCAGCAGAGATGACGTCGGGTGAAGTGCGACATCAGCCGAAGCCGGACCCGGACTTTGGAATCCGGCCAACTGAAGGGCTGCATGACGACAGGACAACCCAGTTGTTATGACTGCAGATGCTATCCAGTTCGGACATCTACATTTATGGTAGGTACAAAACTGTACTTTTGCAGTCATCTGCAAACTTAGTTAGCCAAAGACCTGTGTTAGCCTGTACTTCAGAGAAGTAGATACCAAACAGGAGAGGACCCAGGACTGATTCCTGTGATGCTCCACTTGTCACTGGTCTGAAGTCTGATTTGGAGTCTGCTACTTTCACAGTGTGGGTTCTGTCAGTAAGCCAGTTGGCAACCCATCTTGTGACATAGGGATTTATACCTAGTTTAGTGAGTTTATCTATAATTCCAGAGTGGGGGATGGTGTCAAACGCCTTGGCGAGATGTAGATAGGCTGTTTGAACTACCTTACCCTCATCTATGGCTTTAGTGACTGCTTCAAAGAAGTCTATCAGGTTTAGGAGACATGATCTGCCTTTTACAAACCCGAACTGTGTGGGTTCCAGAGTTTGGAGATCTTCAATGTCTTTGTTTGAGTTCCTTGATGATACATTCTATGGCCTTGCAGACCAGGCTCCTCAGGCTAATGGGGCTGTAGCTCCCGGTGTTTAGATTGCTTAGACTATCCTGCTGAACATTCAGATGCTGCTGTGATGTCCAAGTGACATAAAATGTATTTGAAAAACCATAAAAACACATTTGATGTCCTTCTAATCATATGCTGCAGTATTCATCACATATGGGAGTTCACATCTGGCTAACTTGTACATCTGCCCAGTATACAGAAGTCTGCATGCTATTGCTAGGTATGTGCGACGCAGCGCATCCTCTCGCTTATGTCAGTCGTAAAGGGACGTCTGGTGTAAAGCAGATGTCAGCACACACAAGCCTCAAAACTTTTCTACCACCTGTCCAATCACCTGCTCCAGATGTTTGCTTACCAAGTTAGTGTTGAACCATGGTTCAGATATTTACCCTGTTGGGGGGGGTTTCATTTCTAATTTTCCTGGTTTCTGCTACTGCTTATTTGTGGAGCAATTTCATGTCAGCTAGGAAGGGCACGTGTCAGTGTGAAAGGTAGATTCCACATTGAGACACCCACAATCTGTTTGTTCTGTGTAGACGCAGATCACTGCCATGGCACCTGTGATATTTGTAAGTCATTCGTCCACAAAACTCTGAGTCATCTAGCTTCACTAAAATTGTACTTGGAGAACCAGCGTATTAAGCGCCTGGCACGGGAGATGGAGGTGACGTTGGGTCCTTCGGACTTGCCACTAAAAAGGCCAAGAAATCTCGGCCTGATCTACCAAATGCGCCCTCTCTTTCTGGTGTCTCTTCCGAGGCTGATGTAGGCCTAGAGGTCATTCCAGAGTCAGTGGATGTCCCTTCGGTGGGTACCACAGGGGAAAGCCCCAAAGGAATCTACCAGCATGCCCAAGAGGGAAGTGCAGGCATCCGACTCAGGCGAAAAGGGGGAATCACGGCTCGTTATTTCCGAAGGTCCTTGGGGCATCACTCAAAGCACTGTGCATGAGGATGTACTTACTGACCTAGTCGAATGTAGGCCAACATTGGGCCCTTCCACATTCCATCACATTGAAACTCCCAGAAAGAAGAAAGTGAAGACTAAGCATGTTGCTTCTGCTCCATCAGAACACCCCCTGATTGACAGGCTTTCTCCCAAAGCCTTTTCAGTGGCTTCATGGCCCTGCAGCAGTCCTCACCTTCCTCTGTCCCTTTGCAGTTATTTTCTCTCCCTCCACTGCATTCGCGGACAGCTGCAGACTCCTCTTCAGATGAGGAGGAATCCTCTGAAGATGAGTCATTAGCCTATTCCACCCAGATAGCTTCACCCTTAGGGTATGCCTCCCCAGAAGAGGAATTTAAAGGTACAGATTTCCCTGGGGAGGATGTTTCCTTTGGAGAAACTATCCAAAAAATGAAAGAATTTTTCAAATGGGACTGCTGCCAAGTCTCAGATATTCAAAAAATGTATAATGACCTCATGCAGATGGATTCTCCATCACCCTCTGTTAGTCCCCCAGTTCTGCCAGCCTTCCTGGATCCATTTACTGCTGCTTCCAAGTCCCCATATTCTCAGCCTCCTGCGCCCAAGCACCCAGGCAGGTTCTACAAGGTTCCTGTGGATGCTAAGTTTCTCTTTAATGCTCCATCTGCAGACCCAGCTACCATTTCTATCTCAGCTGATAAGGCCTTCAAGTTATTGTATCTTACTTCCTTACTATCCTATGATAGAAAGCAAGGTTATGGAGAGACTGGGGAAAGATTTACACCTCTGCTACCGTGGCCTTCAGGGCAATTAATTACCAGATTCACATGGCCAGATACTTTCTGGGTCTCCTCTCTGATGCAGGGAAACTCCTTTCTGAGCTTCCAGATTCTCCTGCCAAGGCAAAACTGGCAGCCATTCTCAACTCCTCTGCCCAGGTTACGAAGCATTCCATCAAGTGCAGTTATATCTGCACATGCCTCTGCTAGGGCAGGGGCTTCTGGGTCAGTTTTAAGGAGATCTTCTTGGCTCAGGTTACAACGCTTGCCTGATGACTTTAAGGACAAACTCATGGATGCCCTCTGGATACTAAAAGCTTATTTGGTAGCTCGGCTGCAGAACTATTCAAATCTTCACAGAAGAAAGGTAAGGCGCTGCGGGACCTAAAGCATATCCTGGTTTCTCCTGTTTCCAGGTTCCAAAGGAACTATCCATCAAAAGCCTGCCTTTATTAGGAAACCTGTCATGCCAAGGAAATGAGCTTCTTCTAAATCTGCCTCTTCCACTCCGGTTCAGAAACAGCCCTTTCAGTACCAATCTAAGCCATCCACTCACTTGTCCCCTCATCTTTCTCTCTCTCGTGACTTGGAATTGGATCACCCAGGACTCGAGTCCTCTCCATTATCTAGAGAGGATATTTCATGGTTTGGGAAAATTATCCTTCCTTGAGAGGCATCTCACAACCACCAAAGGCTCAACTGGCCCTCTTCCCTCTTCCCTCAGGTAATTTTGGATTTTCTCTCTCAGGGAACTATTCAAGAGGTCCCTTCTGCTCAACAAGGGAAAAGGTTCTACTCAGGATGTTTTTGGTTTCAAGGAAGGATGGCCTCTGGAGATACATTCTGGACTTTTCCCACCTAAGCACCTTTCTGAAAGTCTGATCCTTTCGGATGCTGACTTTGCTCTCCTCTCTTCTTCCTCTCCTTCTTCCCCCAGCTTTCATGGTCTCATTGGACATCAAAGATGCTTATCTTCACATCCCCATTCACCCTCAGTTCAGGAAATGTCTACGTTTTTCTGTTGCTTCCTCTCACTTTCGGTTCTGTGCTTTGTCATTTGGTCTCTCTATGGCACAAAGGGTCTTCACAAACTGCTTGGCTCCTTTCATAGCATTCGGCAGACTGTAGGGAATTCAGATCTTCCCATATTTAGATGATCTTATTCAAGCCCAGTCACCAGATCTATTTCAGGAGTCTCTTTCCTTCACCATTTCCCTTCTAGTGAGTCTAGGCTTCACTATAAACTTCTAGGATTCACTATAAACTTTCAGAAGTAATTTCTGACCTCTTCACAAGACCACATTTTTCTGGGTTGCAGGATCCAAGCAAACAAGATGGTAGTTTCCCTACCCAACAAAAAGGTGCTGTTCCTCACCTCTTACTTTCAGAGCATTTTACCCCTACAATCTATGACTGCCCAGGGACTTTCTGTCCCCCTTGGCATTCATGGCATCCACTATCCATGTGCTCCCCTGGGCCAAACTGCACATGAGAAAAATTCAGTGGGTTCTAAAGACTCTTTGGATGCAACACTCCAAACCAATGGATTGCATGATTCCACTCCTACCCTGCATAAAAAAGGAGTTGGGTTGGTGGATACTTCAGGTAACCAAAAAATCCTGGTCTCCCCCTGCAGCCACCCCCTCCCTTCCCTAGAATTATACACAGATGGTTCGGACACAGGCTGCGGCATGACTCTACTATCCTGGAGGGTCAGGGATGTGTGGTCTTCCACACAGGCAAAGGAACATAGTGTAAAAGAAATGAAAGCACTGAATTTTGCTTTGAAAATCTTCAAACTCATACTTATTCCAGGGGTGCTGAGGTGGTTTACAGACAACACCACTGATGTTCTTGGTGTTTCACTGTTGCAGTCATCAAACTTGGGTTAGCTGCCTGCAGGTAGCCCTCAGTCGGCCCGAATACCAGAGTCTTGAGATTTCTGCATCGGATGCTGTCGCCTCTTTCATGACGTCAGGTTGTCAGGGGTATAAAACATGCAGCCGATGCCATTACATCATTCTTTCTTGCCGTGGAGCAGCCTGAAGCAGAAGCAGTTAAGTGCCGGTCGGCCGCTAACTGAAATTTTCATTTTTCGAGTTTCAAACCTGAAGTCTTCTAAAGCTAAGTACCCCATTGGGGATCCTTTTTTCTTGCTCTAACCAATGTCAGAAAAAGTTAACAATTGACTTGCCTGTGGAAAACAAATACCTCACAGAGATTTTCATTCTTACTGCGTCATTTGTTTAGGCCCAGACCACGACATCCCTGGCTGTCGGTTTTTTGCCTTGTTTAATGCCCAAACTATTCATAGTCGGGCTATCTTTATTGCTAAATTCTTTCGCTCTCATTCTCCGTATTCCGAAATGGCTTCGATAAGCCATCCGACTACTGATCTTCCGAAAAAACGTAAGGATAAAGAGAGACAGACTGCATATGTCCAAAACTGCAGACGATGCTTCCATTAAGCTAGTCGCCAGTCTGCCAGTACTCAATGAGGTGCCTTCGCAGCCCCTGATACCCGCTTATACAGATTCGCAGGCCTCTGCTGAGACCCATTCGGAATCTGGTATGTTGCGAGATGCTTCTTCGACTATGGAACCTGTTGATGTCTCTACCTTGGATGGGTCTCGAGCCGCTATGCAGGCACCGGCTTCTGAGGGTGTATTTTGACCTACTGATGTTCGTATTAAACCGACAACTTCGTTTTTGGATAATACTACCGAGATTCTCAGGCCCAGAGTTCGCACTATGCCTAGAAAACAGACGACCAAAGCGCATGCTCAAGCTCCCATGCCACAAAAACAAATGTGTGGAGTGGCTGAAGACCTTATTACTCTAATTAGGGGAAGCCAGACTTCCCTTGCTAAAAGACAAAGAATTGAATTTCCTTCTGATTCTACAGACCAGGAGTCTGATGACTCTGACCCTTCTGATTACCAGGACATACCCTTCTCTACCTATGAGGATTCAGAGGATTTCATTCCCTCTACTTCCCCTCCAGAGGATTTTTCTTTTGGTGAAACCTTGCATACCTTTAAGAGAGCATTTCCGTTGGGAATGCCAGGACTATCCTCAGTACAAAAAGAGACTCGGAGAATTTTTAGATTTACCTCAGCACAGGCCTCTAGCTATACCCCCTGTCCTGGATATTGTAGATGATGTCTTCATGGAATCCAGTCTTACTCCCGACACTTTACCACCAGCCCCTAGGAAACCTGACCGGTACTACAGAGTACCTGATTCTCATACATTTCTCTCTAAGAATCCTACTGCGGATCCAGAGACCATTTCCCAGGGACCTAAAGGCGTTAAGGCTACTACAGCCAAAAATCCTACCCCATCAGACAGA
The DNA here is from genome assembly GCF_019279795.1 of Protopterus annectens. NCBI lineage: Eukaryota > Metazoa > Chordata > Ceratodontiformes > Protopteridae > Protopterus > Protopterus annectens. The sequence continues at coordinate 669,166,259 of NC_056743.1, forward strand.
GATTCTAGAGCTTTAGACATATGGGGCAAGAAGGTATATACCTCTGCAACTCTTACCATCAGGGCTTTGAATTGCCAGTTTCACATGTTGAAGTACCAGCAACATATTATGGAACTAATTAAACAAAAAATGGTGCTACTTCCAGATTGTGCAGAAAATAAAGATTTACAAGAGTTAATGCATTCTGCAAACCAAGTTAGTAAACATACTTTGCAGTGTGGGTTTGATGCCTTAGAAGCATCTTGCAGGGCTGCTGTTACTGTGTCTGTAATGAAAAGGCATGCTTGGCTGAAGGAACAAATCTTGCCAAACCATGTCCAAGCAAAATTACTAGATGCTCCATTAAATCAGTTAAATTTGTTTGGCATAAAAGCAGTAGTTGTTCTTAAAAAGATGGAAGAAAAAGATAAATCTATCCAAACTGTGAAAGATTTCTTACAGGTGCAGCCACCTAGATTCAGTAGGCACTGGCCTTCTAAAAACTGGTCCTTTCCAGTCCCTCCCAGGCCTTCTCAGTCCAAACCCAGGGGAAACAGACCACCAAGACTACAGTCTCAGGGTATGCAGAGATCTAAACAATCAAGTGCTCCCACCTTTAAATCAGGGAGTGGTAAGCCACCCCCATATGGAAAAAGTTCACAATGACTTTTCAGTTATCCTTCCCAGCCATGCCCCAAGTACTTGCACCACTTGGAGGGAAACTCGCCCTTCATGCAAAAAACTGGATGTCCATTACTCAGGACCGATGGGTTCTAAACATTGTATCCCAGGGATACAGATTCTACTTCCACTCACTGCCAACCCCAAGCGGGTTGCCAGACCTTCCTCCAAACCAGTGGGCAGAGGCTCAAAAACAAGTGCTTTCCCTTCTCAATGTCAGGGCTATTCAGCCTGTTCCAGTAGATCAAAGGGGACAGGGTTTCTACTCCAGGCTGTTCCTGGTGCCCAGATAAGAGAGCTCTTGGTGCCCTATCCTGTATCTGTCAATTCTCAACACCTTTCTGGTGGTCCCAAAATTCAAAATGCTTACACTGCAACAGCTCTTCCTGTGCTAGCCAAGGATGACTGGTTAGTCATCCTAGACTTAAAAGAAGCTTATCTGCACATCCCCATAAGGGAGTCCTGCAGGAAATATCTACATTTCAGGGTAGGCTCTATGCACTATCAGTTCTCTGTACTTCCCTTGGGCGTATCTACTGTGCCCGGAGTATTCACAAAGTGCCTGGCTCCAGCCATTGTATACTGCAGGTAGAGAAATATTCAAATTTACCCATATTTGGACGATTGCCTGATTCAGGCAGACAGTCAGGAATTGCTACTACACCATCTGGAATTTGTAAAAAGACTCCTAACTTCACTGGGGTACACCATCAACGAAAATAAATCACAACTGGTGCACAGTCAAAAAATTGTATTCCTGGGAGCAAGCATGAACACAACTTCCCAGATGGCATTCCTCACTCCAGAAAAACAGGTCTATTTGACAAACTACTTCAAACTAATGGCTACCAAAACCCAGCCATCTGCAAGAAAAATACTGCAAGCCCTAGGGTTCATGGCCTCATGCATTCTACTAATTCCATATGCAAGACTGCATATATGGAAACTTCAGTGGTACTTAAAAGGTCTCTGGTGTCAACATTCTCAGGATCTGGAAACAGTGATTCCTATCATACCTTGTCTAAGGGCAGAGTTCCTTTGGTGGGCAGAGGCATGCAACCACAACAAGTGACTTCCTTTCACTCAACCCCTCACCGCCCACATGACAGGCAAATGCATTCAAGGCAAATGGAGCCCAGGACAAATTCCCCTGCATATCAGTCAAAAAGAGAGGTTAGCTGTACAGAATGCTCTTGACAACTTTCAAATACCTTATCCTTCCAAGACAGCTACTGATGAAGACAGACAACACCACAGTTATGTGGTACATAAACAAGCAGGGGGGAACTCATTCATACCCACTCTGCAGGTTAGCCATGGCACTGTGGAACACAGCCTTGAGCAACCAAGTGCACCTGCAAGCTCAGTTCCTGCCAGGCAAACAAAATTCACTGGCAGACGACTTAAGCAGAGATCTACTGGACCCACACAAGTGGAAAATGGAACCCAACTCATTCAGACTTCTAATCCAGAGGTAGGGGACACTGGAGGTGGACCTCTTCGCCTCCCCCCAAAACCACCAATTGAGCAAATTTTGCACCAGGAATCCTCACAGCAGAGCCTGGAAGGTGGATGCCCTATCCTTTACATGGGAAAACCTCTCAATTTATGCCTTTCCTCCACTGCCCCTCCTCTCAAAAGTACTACTCAAGATCAAACAGGACAGACCAAGGACAATCTTTATTGCCCCAGACTGGCCACGCTAGCACTGTTACCTACTCCTATGCAATCTGACAGCAGTGCCACCCTGGCACCTACATCAGACCCCTTCCCTGCTGTCTCAGCAGGAGGGACAGATTTTGCATCCACAGCTGCAAACCCTAAACCTTGCAGCCTGGCTTATCCCCTGAATACACCACCAGCACCCCTCAGCAAACAGGTACTGGAAGTTATCCTTGAAGCCAGGAGGCCTAGCACTAGGAAAATCCTATGCTGAAAAGTGGAAAAGATACTGTTCTTGGAGTCCACAGAAGCCTATCCCTCTCATCCATTAAGATTCATGCCTCTGCCATCTCACCTCATTATAATACTGAGCCCACCTCTCTTTTCTCACCCTCTTATCAAAGAGTTCCTGAGAGGAGCTAACACTTTAAGGCCCCCTAGGAGAGCTCCCACCCCGGCCTGGGACCTTAACTTTGTACTGGAGAAGTTCACACCCCCCTTTGAACCTGCTGCTTCAGAGTTAAAATTCCTCTCTCGGAAAACAGCTTTACTTCTAGCCATCACTTCAGCAAGAAGAGTGTCTGAGTTGCGGACACTAATGGCTGTGGAACCCTTCATTATTTTCCATGCTGACAGGGTTTCCCTCAGGACAAACCCATCATTTATGCCCAAGGTGGTATCCAGTGTGGCTCTAAACCAGTCCATCCATTTGCCATCCTTTTCCCCTAATCCTCAGAACAAAGGGGAGAGGGCCCTGCACTCCTTGGACATGTACAGACAGCTCAGGTTCTACCTGGACAGGACTAAACCTTTCAAAAAATCTGACCAGCTGCTAGTCAGCTTTGCTACAGGGGCAGAGGGCAAGGCCATTTCAAAGCAAATCATTTCCAAATAGATAGCACACTGCAATCATTTCTGCTACAAGCACCATGGAAAACCTACCCCACAGAGGATCAGAACTCATTCCACTAGGGATACCTCAGCCGCTACAGCATTATCTCAGTGGAGTCCCTACCAGGGACATTCTGGAAGCTGCAACCTAGAGTTCTGTACACACCTTCAAGCATTACCACCTACCTATTTTTTTCTAAATCCAGAGCTGGGTTTGCTACAGCAGTCTTACAAGGCCTGCTAGCCAGTCCTAACACTTCTTGACTGCCTCCACCCTTCCTCAGCTTTGGGAATCAATCCAAGTGTGATGACTACAACAGTGAAACACAAAGAACATAGTACAGTTGTGTACACGTACCATAAATGTAGATGTACGAGTATATTCACTGTTGCATTCCTGGTTTCCCTCCGTCCAGCCCCCTGGCATTCTCTATCCTTTCTACCTATTATCTTTATGGCCATATTTTATGGCAGGGATATTTACTTTTTACTGGAGGTGTTCCACACCAATTAATAGCTTCTTAATCTGGGGGCTCTGACATTTGGGGCAAGAAAAACTGATGTAATGGCATCAGCTGCATGTTTTATACCCCTGACGACCTGACATTATGGAAGAGGCAACAGCATCTGACACAGAAATCCCAAGACTCTGGTATTTGGGCCGACTAAGGGCTACCTGCAGGCAGATAACCCAAGTGTGATGATTGCAACAGTGAATGCACTCGAACATCTACATTTATGGTAAGTGTACACAACTGTACTTTCTGTGGTACGTCAGCAAGCAGGGGGGAACAAAGTCTTATCTCCTTTGCAGACTAGCCCTATACGCCTGGGAGTTAGCCATTCAAAGCAAGTCTCCCTACAGGCAGTTTTACCTTCCCTTGGCCCACAGTGTGGTGGCAGACACATTAAGCAGGCCCATGACCCAGTCCCACAAATGGATGGTACACAGGCATGTGTTTATGGACCTGATCTATCATTGAGGTGGTACACCTCAGCTAGATCTCTTTGCCTCCACCATGAACAGACAACTTCCAAAATTTTGTGCTAGGGTTCCACATCCCCTAGCATGGAATGTGGATGCTCTATCATTTTCTTGGAAGGGGGTGTTTCTGTATGCTTCCCCCCCCCCCCCATACTTTTCCTGCAAAAGGTCCTACTTAAGATTCAGCAGGATCAACCAAAAATCTTGCTGGTGACACTCTCTCTTGGTAAAGGCAGCACTGGATGTTCTTCATGTTTCACTGTTGCAGTCATTACATTAGGGTAATCTGCTGGCAGGTTGCCCTCAGTCAGCCTGATTAACAAAGTCCTGGGTCCTGCGTCGGTTGCTGTTCCTTCTTCCATGACGTCAGGTCGTTAGGGGTGTAAAACATGCAGCCGACGTCATTACCTCGGTCTTTCTTGCTGTGCGGTGCCCAAAGCAGAAGCAATTCGCAAGTGCTGGTCGGCCAACTCCTGAATTTTTCCTTTTCGAGTTTCAGAACTGAAGTCTTCAACTTAAAGCTAAGTACCCCATTGGGGAAACTTTTTCTTGCTCCTTACCGATGTCGGTAAAAGTTAATAATTGCGTTACTTGTGGAAAGCAAATACTTCACAAAGATTTTCATCTGTACTGTATTCCTTGCCTAGGCCCTGACCACGATGTACCTTGCTGTCAGTTTTGTGCTTTATTTAATCAGCGCACTATCCGTCGTCAGTACATTTTTGCCTCTAAATATTTCGGTTCTCTGTTTAATTATCCAGAAATGATGGTTAGCCATCCGAATACCGGAATTTTGAAAAAATGCAAAGATAGACAGAGACAGGCCGTTGAGGTCCAAAACTGACGACGACACTTCTAAGTCAGTCGCCAGCTCGCCGGTACTCAGTGAGGTGCTTTCGCAGCCCCTGATACCCGCTATGTTTGACTCGCAGGTCTCTATGGAGACCCGTTCTGAGTCTGGTATGCCACGAGATACTTCAACTATGGAACCCGCAGATGTCTTTACCTTGGATGGGTCCGGAGCCGCTGTGCAGGCACCGGCTTCTGAGGGTGTATTCAGGCCTACAGACTTGCATATCAAACAACTCCATCTTCAATACTAAGGCCTAATTCTCGATCTGTGTCAAAAAAAACGATGCCCAGGCCACATGTTCAGGCCCCTATGCTTAAAAAACAAATTATCAAAATGGGTGATGATCTAATTACTCTAATCAGGGATAGTCGACCCCCCCCCCCCCCTTCAAAGAGGCCTAGGCCTGAGCTTCACTATGAATCTTCTGATCAGGATTCTGTTTCTTCTGACTCTTCTAATGATCTGGATTTGTCCATATCTACTTATGAGGATTCTGATGCAGAGGATTCCATTCCCTCTGCTTCCCCTCCTGAGGATTTTTCTTTTGGTGAAACTTTGCATACTTTAAGGGAGCATTTCCACTGGGAAAGTCAGGAATTCTCTGATTCAAAAAAGAGGCTTAGGGATTTTCTTCTTTTACCTCAGCATAGGCCTATGGCTATACCTCCTGTTCTAGACATTGTTGATGTTTTTGAAATCCAGTATGGCCCCTGATTCCCTGCCTCCAGCTCCGTGTAAACCTGACAGATACTACAGGGTTCCTGAGTCCCACAAGTTCCTTTTCAAAAATCTTGTTGTAGATCCTGAAACCATTTCTCAAGGGCCTAAGAGGGCATTAAGGCTTCTACTGCTAAAAATCCTACCCCTTCTGATAGAGACCCCAGGGCGCTGGGTAGATGGGGTAAAAAGGTTTATACTTCTGCAACCTTGGCTATCAGGACTTTAAACTGCCAATTTCATATGTTAAAATATCAACAGCATATTATTGGACTGCTTAAACAAAAAATGATGTTGATTTCAGACTGTGTGGAAAATAAAGATTTACAGGATTTATTGCATTCTGCTGAACAAGTTGGAAAACATACTTTGCAATGTGGTTTTGATTCTTTAGAGGCCTCTTGCAGGGCTGCTGTTACTGGGTCTCTGCTTAGAAGGCATGCTTGGCTTAAGGAGCAATCTCTGCCTGATCATGTTAAAGTAAAATTGTTGGATGCTCCTTTAAATCAGGACCGCCTGTTTGGCAGTAAGGCTGAAGAAGTTTTAAAAAAGATGGAAGATGAAGCTAAATCTGTGCAAACTGTAAAAGATTTCTTACAAGTGCAACCTCCAAGATTTAGTAGGCACTGGCCTACCAAGAATTGGTCCTTTCCAGCTCCTTCCAGATTCTCTCAAGCCAAATCCAGACACACCAAAAGCACCAGGTTTCAGTCCCAGGGGACTCTCAGACTTGAGCAATGGGGGGCTTCCACTTCCAAATCTGGAAATAACACACCCCCTATGGTAAACAGTCTCAATGACTTTCCTTTAAAATTACCAAGCACTTACCTTTTAGCCACCCCTTTAGGGGGGGGAGATTGCTTTTCATGCAAAAAACTGGGAACTCATAACCCAGGACAAACGGGTTTTAAATACAGTGTCCCAGGGATACAGATTTCATTTCCACACGTTGCCAACACCAAACGGGGGTGGCCAGATCTGCCTCCAAATCAGTGGGCAGAGGCTCAAAAACAAGTACGTTCCCTCTTAAACATGGGGGCTATTCAGCTGGTACCAGAAGAGGAAAAGGGACAAGGTTTCTATTCAAGGCTTTTCCTGGTACCCTGAAAAAACAAATCATGGTATCCAATTCTGGACCTGTCTACTCTAAACACCTTTCTGGACATTCCAAAATTCAAGATGCTGGATCTTCACCAATTACTTCCTATGCTAGGCAAAGATGCCTGGTTGGCAACCCTAGATTTAAAAGAAGCTTACCTGCATGTCCCAATCAGGGAATCTTGCAGAAGATACCTATGCTTCAAAGCAGGCTACTTGCATTATCAGTTCTCTGCACTGCCCTTTGGCTTGTCTACTGTGCCCAGGGTATTCACAAAGTGCCTGGCTCCAGTAATTGCATTTTGCAGGCAAAGAAATATTCAAATATATCCATACCTGGACAATTGTCTAATTCAGGCAGAAAACCAGGCCATACTTCTAAATCATATGGCGTTTGTAAAAAGGGTTCTAACTTGTCTAGGGTACACCATAAATGAAAAGAAATCACAACTGGTACCATCTCAAAATATTATATTCCTGGGTGCAAGCTTGAATACAACTGTCCAGATGTCTTTCCTCATGCCAGAATAGCAAATTCATTTGGAAACTTACTTCAGACAAGTGGCCACAAAAACCCTGCTATCTGCAAGACAAATACTGCAAGCCTTGGGGTTCATGGCCTCCTGCATTCTTCTAATTCCATATGCAATACTGCATATGAGGAAACTTCAGTGGTACTTAAAGTCTATGGAGTCAACATTGTCACAGATTGGAAACAATGAATGTTAAGTTGTCAAACTCGCCTTCATTCTTGCTGGATGGGTTCGGAGCCAAACCTCGGCTCCGACTCTGCCTATTACCAAAGCTCGAGAGCTATTTTTCACTGGCTCGAGGCTATACTATGTCCCATAATGCTAGGCGTCATATACCCAGATCTCGTTTGCCACTTCAGCTACGAGGTTGCGTTTTCACTGGCTCCAGGTAATATTTAAGATTTTTTGATATTTATAGTTAGTTTTTGCTAGGTATTTTTCCCTGAGTTTTTTCCTAGTAGTGTTAGTCTTTCCCCCCCTTTATTAATAGTTTTCCTTGCTCGTTCCACCCTTAAGGGGTTAGCCGCCCCCCCCCCCCTTTGTAGTAGTTTTTTGTACAGGTTCCATTTAGTGTGTGTGTGTGTGTGTGTGTGTGTAGAATTTTGTTTTGTTTACTGTAGTAAACTTAATTTTTTCTGTGAGTATGTCTTTTCGAGTGTTGTGTGTGTATCGGTTGTATCAGCATATTTGACTAGACCTTTTTTGTCCCGTTCCTGTGGTATCATGTCTAAGGATACCAAGATATCGGGATTCAAGAAGTGTGACTCGTGCTGTCAGAAGATGTCTCTGACAGACGGTCACACTTCTTGTGTGTATTGTTTGGGCCCTCTGCACCTGCAGGACTCTTGTTCCATCTGTCATGCTTTTAGCCCAAGAGTCCTGCAGGAACGCAGAAATAAGCTCATTCTAAGGGGCTTATTAAAGCCCGAAGGTTCTCCTACCTAGCCTCTGCCAGGAAAACCTTCTAAGCCCGCCAAACCGTCGGCTCCAGATCCAGAGCCGGCGCCGAGCGGACCTTCTTCTGCCTCGTCTGTTCCGGCTGGAACCGATGCATCGAGGCCTCAGTCAGCTCTGACCTTGGTGTCAGAGCCTTCTCCAAGCTGAAAGCGTTCCCGATCTCCTTCATTGGAGTCGGTCAGGTCGGCTCCGAAGTCCCCTTTGCTGTTGGAGTGGAGCCATAGGTCTCACTCCTCTAGATCTTCCAGGCTTTCAGACCACGACCTCGAGAGGGTAGCCAGAAGGCTTTTGAAGTCGCAGGCGCTCGCCCAGTTATTGCATAGCCCGTCTCAACAGACAGCGGCTTCCCCAACACCTGCTCCAGTTCCTCTTCCGACTATTCCTTCGAGCTCGGAGCCAGAGGCCGTTGGGTTGGTACCGTGGGGGCGTCGGAACCAATTCCACCCTTATTGGTTCCTTCGTTGGCTCCGATCCTTTCATTGGCTCCGTCCTTGGAGGGATCCGCGCACCAGGACTCCCTCGTTGGTTCCGAGGGGGCGTGTGGCATCGGACCCTTGTCCGACCCCGTTCTCCCACTCGGAGCATCGGCGCAGGTGAGTTCGACCCCATCGGCCTCGGAGCCGCCCCTCTCGGTGCCGGGAGGAGCTCTCATCTCTTCGGAGCTGGGTCCCTCTTCTCTGCCTGATAGGGGCGCCTATGAGGTCATGAGGAGTGTGCTGGCTCCTATACCAGCGCCACGGTCGGCCCCATCGGCCCCTCCTTCCATGGTGCCTGCTTCGGCCTCTGCCTACCCTCCCGAACCCAAGCGTGGAGAACCAATGCTCCAGGTCGCCTCATTGGGCGTATCCTCCTCTTCTGAGGCCTCCCCTGATCCTGTGGGGGAGCCCCCTTGGAAGAGGACATGTAAGAGGAAGCATGTGGACTCCCTGACATCTGACACCGACCTGGATGATTCTGAAGGGTCCCTAAGGTCCCCCTCTGAGGATGTCTCATTTTCTGACATTCTAGAGATCCTTAAACAGAGGGGGAACTGGTCTGACCTCAACCTTCCGAGGACGAGTCGGTGTACCTTGATGCGTTCGGTTCTCGCCCTTCCACCTCCTGGGTGTCCCCGCCTTTCGACCCACTCATGGAGGTGGTGGCTCGGAAGGTGTGGACGGCTCCGGATACTATGGAACCAACTCCCCGGAGGCCCACTAAATTTATAACAGCCTCTTCGGACAAGCAGTTTCTCACTAAGGGCGTCCCCGTTGACGCCGTGGTGGCGGCGGCCACTAAGAAGGAGTTGGCTGGCCCTTCAGTTCCTGTCCATCCTCCTAATAAGGAATCTAGGACTGTGGATAGGTACGGCAAGCGGATGTTTTCTTCAGTGACCTTCACCATGCATTCGCTGAATTATTTGTGCCATTTCACCCGTCTTCAGAGAGACCTTCTCAAAGAACTAGGTGATACCTTACAGGGCCCATCAGCTGCGGGGTCTCAGGAAAAGATCAACTCCCAGCTGGGGACCCTGAACTCTATTGTAAACTCCTCCATGCGGCTCATTTCTTATGCTGCCGATGGAGCGAGTAGGGCTGCAGGCACGGGCGTTGCTCTAAGGAGACACGGCTGGATGCGGCTTTGCAACTTTGCTGACCCCTTCAAGGTGTCCTTCACTAACACCCCCTTTGACGGTTCTGCTTTGTTTGGACCTCAAGTGAAGGATACATTGACCAGGTGCGAGCAGGAAGGCAAGACTCTCTCTGCCATGGGAGTCCGTTTTTCCACCCCTTCTAGACCATACCCTAAGGGTCAAAAGGGTGGAAAAATGTGGTTCCGGAAACCCCAGGGAGTACTGCCTGACGCACATGGCGAGCTTCCCTCCAGAGGCAGAGGAGGGAACAATAATAGGCGTCGCCCTAGGGGCAGGGGGGTCCGCAAAATCAGGGTAGCAGAGAATCTTTCTCTGACCAACCCTTCCAGCACCCCTGAAGAGCTGCCCGACTGTCCACCTTCGGAGGCAGTCGGGGGAAGACTATTACTGTACCTAGAAGCCTGGCATTCCCTCACGCAAGACAAATGGGTACGGTCGATCATATCCGAGGGTTACAAAATTCCCTTTATTCACACCCCACATCAGCCAAAAGGACCCCTTCCAGACGTTCCACCCGGTCTGAGAGATCAAGCAGCACTAGAAATTTCAAAGCTGCTAAGAAAAAGGGGTCATCCAGCCAGTTCCAGCAGACCAACAAGGATCCGGAATCTACTCCAAGTTCTTTTTGGTACCAAAAAAGACAGGGGACTGGAGACCTATATTGGATCTCAGCAGGCTAAACAAGTCGGTTCAAAGAACGAAGTTCCGGATGGTCACGCTACAGTCCATTCTACCCTTTCTGGGTCAGGACAATTGGAAGTGCTCTATAGACCTTCAGGATGCGTACTACCATATCAAGATGAACAGGTGCTCCAGAAGGTTTCTCCGCTTCCGGCTGGGAGACAGTCACTACCAATTCAGAGCCCTGCCCTTTGGCCTCACCACAGCCCCCAGGGTGTTTACCAAATGCATGGCAGTGGTTGCGGCTCACCTGAGACAACAAGGATTCCAGGTGTTTCCATATTTAGACGACTGGCTCCTTACTGCCACCACCAGGCACTAACTACTCCAATCCAGAGATTACGCTGTACAAACGTGCAACGTGCTAGGCATCTCTATAAATTTAGAAAAGTCTGCCTTGTCAGTCTATTACCTTCATAGGTTTATTAAGGTGAAATCCTTAATAAACAGTCTTTCGAATTTTATTAGATAATTAGATTCCTCAAAGTCTACTCTTGCTGCTATTTTTTCCTCACAATATATGAACAAGGTTCTTTTTTATAATATTATAACTCCTAGTTCATCTTTTTTCTCTTTCTCTTTTTTTTCCTTGCTTTCTACTTATCAAGGTTGGAATAATGTTAAAAATGTCCTTAGATTTCTCTTATTTTTGTCAATGTTATGCTTAGATGTTTAAGTTAGTATTAACAAATTGGAGCTTATCTCCCCGGGCCTCTACTGAAAATGGATATTCATCCAGTTGGACTAGCCCGGTTAACAAATGTAAAATAAAATAAATAAATAAAATAAATAAATAGGAGCCATTTTAAACACGGTGGAGCTGTCAGCAAAACTACCTACACAAAGAGTTTCAGACATTCGCAGCCATGTTCAGATCCTACTACAGGAGAGCAGGGTCCAAGCCAGATTTGTACTAAAACCACTTGGTCTCATGGCAGCAGCAATCACTTTACTCCCCCTAGCTCGTTTTCATATGCAGATCCTGCAGTGGATGCTGTTTTCCCAGTGGTCCTTTCAACAGCTCCCCATGTCACACAACATTCTAATCACTCAGTCATGCAAAAGGCACCTCTCTTGGTGGATGGTCTCCCCTCAGGTACTCCAGGGCAGACCTGTTGTTCTTCCTCCTCCTGTTGCCACTGTGACAACGGATGCCTCCCTGATCGGGTGGGGGGGGGGCATTTTCAGGGCAGGACAGTCTAGGGCACTTGGCAACCCTTCGAATGCCACCTGCACATAAATGTCTTGGAAATGAGAGCAGTACTTTTAGTGTTGCAGGCCCTTCAGGACTCTCTACTCTCCGGGACTATTGCGGTTCAGACAGACAATATGTCTGTAGTGTGGTACATCAACAAGCAGGGCGGAACCAGGTTCTACCCCCTATGTCGGGAAGCACTCAGACTTTGGCAGTGGGCAAGCTCTTCTCAACGGTTTCTGGTAGCAACGCATATTCCCGGGAAGTCCAACGTCATAGCGGACAGACTGAGCAGGGTCATTCTCATGCCCTACGAGTGGTCTCTCAACCAGCTAGTAGCAGAAAAAATATTCAGAAGGTGGGGTCAACCTTGCTGTGACCTTTTCTCAACCCCTCAAAACAGCAAGTGTCAAGACTTCTTCACCCTCTTCCCTCTCCCAGGTCTCCCCCCCCCAGAGATGCTCTACTCCACGATTGGCCCTGGGGTCTTCTGTATGCCTTTCCCCCCTTTCCCTTAATTACTCAGTCCAGAAAGCAACTGCCTTGAGATCCAGAATGATCCTCATTGCCCCTTACTGGCCTCGACAAATTTGGTTTTCGTTCCTGCAACGTCATCTACTGGAACAGCCCTGGCATTTGGACCCAGTGCCAGATCTTCTGACCCATCAATCGGGCGGGCTGCATCAATCCCTTCGATCTCTCAGCCTGGTTGCTCCACTTCCAACCCTAGCCAGGCTTCCTTTAATCAGTTTGTGACATTATCGTCGCTTCTCACAAGTCTACTACTAGAAAGACTTATGCTAGCAAATGGAAGCGTTTCTCTGTTTGGGCAGGGCAAAAACAAGTGGACTACTTTACAGCTCCTGTCCAAACAGTTCTTGAGTTTTTGGCAGAACTTTTTCAAATGGGCTCTTCCTCAGCCACCATCAGAGTCCAGCTGGCGGCTATTGCAAATTTCCATGTTGGCTTGTCAGAGACTAGCATTATGTCCCACAAGCTTTGCAAAGCCTTTCTAAAAGGAACTCTCTTACTTAGGCCCCCGGTAAAAGATCCTCCCCCACCGTGAGACCTAAACTTGGTACTGTCGTCCTTAATTCTCTCTCCTTTTGAGCCAGCGGCTTCCTGTTCGTTAAAATTGCTGTCGTGGAAAACACTCTTCTTAGTAGCTATCACCTCAGCAAGAAGGGTGTCGGAACTTCAAGCACTTTGTGTTTGCCCTCCTTACCTTGTTTTTCACAAAGATAGAGTCTCACTTAGAACTAATCCTTCATTTTTACCCAAAGTACTCTCTGAGAAAAATCTGAATCAGACCATCGAACTTCCTGTCTTCTTCCCAAATTATACCGATAGAGCTGAACGAAAGTTACATTGTTTGGATGTTCACTGTCAATTACGTTTCTACCTGGATTAAACTAAGCAGATGAGGAAATCAGACCAGCTCTTCCTGTCTTACGCAGAAGGGAAGCAAGGCCTCCCAGTTTCCAAAGTAACCTTGTCCAGATCGTTGACTTCTCTTATTATGTTAATTTATCAATTGAGGCATAAGGAGCTACCTACTAAGCCTAGAGCTCATTCAACCAGAGCACTAGCTTCTTCAGTAACTTTTCAGGCCAGGTTGCCAATGGATTCCATTTGTGCAGTGGCCACATGGGCCTCTCCTCATGCCTTCATTTCTCATTACAAACTGGACATGGCCTCCAGAAGTCGGGCTGATTTTGGTTCCACCGTACTCAAGAGTCTGTTCCATTGAGCCACCCAGGACTAAGGTGCTAGGGACGCTGTCCCATCCAGCAAGAATGAACGTGAGATTGACAACTTAACATTGAGAAGTTATGTACTTACCATAACGTTCCATGTTAGTTGTCTTCTTCTCGCCTTCTTTCTTGCGTCCCACCCTCCATCCCCCTAGCCTGGAAAGACCTAGAGTATCTTGACATGTTTTTGTCACCAGAGTTATCTCCTCACTAGCTCTCTTGCTCCCTTTGGTAGCCCTTGTAAGAGATATATGTAGAAGAGGATATATATACATATGTTTAGATAGATATCTTCTCTATTGTGGTGGGACATGTATGTTCATAGTGTTAGCTATCAAACGAGATCTGGGTATATGACGCCTAGCATTATGGGACATAGTATAGCCTCGAGCCGGTGAAAAATGGCTCTCGAGCTTTGGTAATAGGCTGAGTCGGAGTCGAGGTTCGGCTCCGAACCCATCCAGCAAGAAAGAAGGCGAGAAGAAGACAACTAACATGGAACGTTATGGTAAGTACATAACTTCTCATTCCTATCATACCTGGCCTACGCCTGGAGTTCCTATGATGGGCAGAGGCCTGCCACCAATACAAGGGACTGCCATTCACGTTACCCCCTGCCACCCAAACCCTAACTACAGACGCATCAAACTATGCATGGGGGGGCTCACCTGACAGTTTAGTGCATTCAGGGCAAATGGGACCCAAATCAAATGCACCTACATATCAATCAAAAAGAAATGTTAGCTGTACAGAATGCTCTGACAGCCTTCAAGGACTACATTCTTCCAGGACAACTAATGGTAAAGACGGACACCGTTATGGTTATGTGGTACATAAACAAGCAGGGGGTACACATTCCTACCCCCTCTGCAGACTAGCCATGGCATTGTGGAACACGTCCTTGAGCTACCAAGTGCAGCTACAAGCTCCATTCCTGCCAGGAAAATTAAATACACTGGCAGACGGACTAAGCAGAAACCTCATGGACCCACACGAGTGGAGACTGGAACAACGGATTTTCAACATGTTGACAAGGAAATGGGGGAGCCCAGACATCTATTTGCCTCCCCCCAGAACTTCCAGTTGGACAAATTTTGCACAAGGACTTCCCACAAAAAAGCCTGGAAAGTGGGTGCTTTCAGCGGAAAAAAACTATCAGTCTACACATTTCCCTCTCTGCCTCTACTCTGCAGAGTTCTGTTAAAAGTCAAACAGGACAAACTAAGAATGATTTTGATTGCTCCAGACTGACCACGCCAACACTGGTACCTGCTCCTACACAGTGTTTCACAAATATCTCTGTGGCACCTGCCTCAGACACCTTCCTTACTGTCTCAGCAGGAGAACCAGATTCTGCACCCTCAGCTTCCAACATTGAACCTTGCAGCTTAGCTAATCACTTAAATTCACTGTTGGCATCCCTCAGCAAACCTGTGATGGATGTCATCTTGGAGGCGAGAAGACCTAGTACTAGAAAATCTTATGCTGACAAATGGAAAATATTCTGTGCTTGGAATCATTCTTAAGGAATGAGCACAGCAGCACCCAATTTACCTCAGATTTTACAATACTTAACTGAGATGCTTCACAAGGGTCTGTCTTTTTCCTCCATTAAAATCCACGCCTCCGACATTTCAGCTCATTATAACACAACCTCCCCTCTTCTCTCATACTCTGCTCAAGCAGTACCTCAGAGGGGCCAAAAACTTGAGACCACCCAGGAGAGGACCAACCCCTGCCTGGGACCTTAACTTTGTATTGGAGAAACTCACTCTACCGCCTTTAGAGCCAGCTGCTACTGCAGACTTGCAATTTCTTTCTTGGAAAACAGCCTTCCTTCTAGGAATCTCTTCAGCTAGAATGATGTCTGAGTTACAGGCCATTATGGCAGTTGAGCCTTTCATCATCTTTCATGCGGACAGGGTGTCACTCAGGACCAATCCATCCTTCATGCCCAAGGTGTTATCTAGTGTGGCTCTTAATCAGTCCATTCATTTGCCAACTTTCTTTCCCAATCCACAGAACAAAGGGGAACGGATTCTGCATTCATTGCATGTGCACAGACA
Source organism: Protopterus annectens (assembly GCF_019279795.1). Taxonomy (NCBI): domain Eukaryota; kingdom Metazoa; phylum Chordata; order Ceratodontiformes; family Protopteridae; genus Protopterus; species Protopterus annectens. Next base: position 669,181,944 of record NC_056743.1, read on the forward strand.
ACTTAGATTTTACTTGGACAGGACTAAAACTCCAAGAAAATCTGAACAATTGCTGGTAGCATTTGCTGCAGGGGCAGAGGGAAAGGCTATTTCAAAGCAAACCATTTCTAAATGGATAAGCCATTGCATTCATTTCTCTTTAAGCACCATGGAAAAGCTATCACCAGGGGATCAGATCTCATTCCACCAGGGCTGCATCTACTTCTACAGCTTTTCTCAGAGGTGTTCCTACCAGGGATATTCTAGAAGCTGCTACCTGGAGTTCAGTTCATACTTTCACCAAGCATTATCATTTACCAATTTTCTCTAAATCCAGAGCTGGCTTTGCCACTGCTGTCTTGCAGGGCCTTATAGCTGGTCCTAATGCTGTATAAATCCATCCTCCAAACCATGGCTTTGGGAATCTACCCAAATGTAATGACTGCAACAATGAAACACAAAGAACATAGTACAGTTGTGTACACTTACCATAAATGTAGATGTTAGAGTGTATTCACTGTTGCAGTCCTGGTTACCCTCCCTGCAGCCCCATTTTTCTCTGACTATACTGCTACTTTCTGTGACTATGCTCAAAAGCCTTTTTGGTGTATTTGCTTTTGGTGGAGATATATTTTTGTTTTAAAACTTTATTTTGCTCCCCATTCGGTGGAGGGGGGCACCTGACATCTGGGGCAAGAAAAACTGAGGTAATGATGTCGGCTGTATGTTTTATACCCCTGACGACCTGATGTCATGGAAGAAGGGACAACAACCGACGCAGGACCCAAGACTTTGTTAATCAGGCCAAGTGAGGGTAACCTGCCAGCAGATTACCCAAATGTAATGACTGCAACAAGTGAATACACTCTAACATCTACATTTATGGTAAGTGTACACGACTGTACTTTTCCCCCTTCTCCTGCACTTAGCCAGGGGCAGTCACCACAAGTTATTCCACAGGATGGATCTACTCACATAATACAAGGGAACCCCTCATACATCCACAGCTGTCAACTCTGAACTTGGCTGTGTTCGTGATAGGATTTTCATTCCCTTTAGACTCCTATTTTCAGTGGATGTGCTTCAAGTTCTGCAGGAGGCTAGAAAAACCACTAGTAGGAAATCCTATGTTTCCAAATGGAAAAAGTTTTCCATCTGGTGTTGCAAGAAGGATCTACAGGACACTGTTAGTGGATGTTCCAGTGGTTTTGTCCTGTGTCTGTGAACTTATGAAAGGTGGCATATCCTACTCTTCGGTGAAGGCTCACCTTTCAGGTCTCTCAGGTTGTCTGCCTGTGTTACCTACTTTAGCCTCGAGGTTAGAGATGAAACTTTTCATAAAAAGCGTCCTTCATATTAGACCACCAAGGAAACCAGCTCCTCCTCCTTGGGATCTCAATTTTGTTGGAGAAGCTTATGTTGGCACCCTTTGAGCCAGCAAGCTCCTCTTCCCTGCAACATTGTACACGGAAAACAGTTTTGTTGGTGGCCATTACATCTGCTAAAAGGGTCTCTGTGCTGCCAGCTCTGATGTCTAATCCCCCTTAACAGTTTTCCACAGTGACAGGGTATCCTTGCGTACTGACTCTTCCTTTATGCCTAAGGTGGTGAATGAGTTATTTCTTAACCAGTGTATCAATCTTCCCACCTTTTTTCCTTCTCAATCTAAAAGTGAGACAATCCTGCATTCTTTGGATTTGCCCAGGCAACTCGGATACTACCTGGATAAAACCAAGCCTAGCTGTAAATCTGAATGCCTGTTTGTGTCCTACCACCCAAGGGCCTTGGGTCAGCTGGTTTCCAAGCAAACTACTTAGTCTTGGATTTCTAAAGCTATCATTGTTATTCAGCCAATGGTAAGAGCCTCTCTTCTCCAGTGAGGGCACACTCCATTAGAACAGTATCCTCTTCTGGGGATTTCTTTAAATGCTTGGACACTTATTCCATCCTGGAGGCGGCTATTTGGTCCTCTGTTCTTACTTTCACCAAACATTATAAACTCGGTCATTTCCAAATCCAGGGCTGGTTTCACTAGGGCTGTTCTACATGGCTTTGTAGAAAAAAGCTTCTGCTGCTCCTCATCTTTCCCAAGCATGAGCTTTGGCATTCTCCCATATGTGATGAGTACTGCAGCATATGAATAGAAGAACATAGAATAGTTGTGTAAAATCTTACCATAAGCATAGATGATGATCTGTTTTATATGCTGCAGTATTGCTAATCCCGTTGCCTTCCCCCTGATGCTTGCCTGTCTTTCATGGTGATGTGTTCCTGACCTAGGCTCAGGCTAGTGCTTGGCGGCATTCAGTTTTGAGGTTGGTGCGTGTTGACATCTGCTTTATACCGAATGTCCAGTCTGAAGTAGTTGACTTCATTTGATCTTCAACCTGTGGGTTATGGATCCGTAACGAATTTGGCTTGGCCGCATATCCAGCATCTGATCTGAGCTCAAAGCTCCTACCCTTACCTATGATGCCCCATGTCTCCTTCCTCTCTCCAGATCTTGTTTGCCGCTGAGATATATATTTGCAGGATGTGCATCGTTGCACGTACCTAGCAGTAGCATGTAGACTTTTGTATACTGATCAGGCCTACGAGTTCGCCGGAGGCGAACTCCCAGATGTGACAAATACTGCAACATATAGACGAGAAGGACATCAATGTTAATGGTAAGACTTTACACAACTATTCTTTTCCAAGAACTCGTGTTTGTTTACTGAGGGTATTACTTTCAACATTATGTGAAACGTGTACACTAGATAGTGAAAGTACATTAAAGTGGAGTAAGTGATTGTTCAGGGTTGTAATAAAGATATTTGATTCAGAAGGCATTTATTTTAACTGGTTTGAAGGGCATTGTGTATTTAGCACAGTGCTCTGTGTGCTGCATTTGATGCTGGAAAAATAGGGCATTTAAGGAACTGTATATATTAACATTATGATTTTTTTTACTTGTTTAAACCAGTGCTTTCATTGAACACAGTAAGTTATATAACTGATTTAAGAATTTTAAATTGATAGTGTTGGAACAAATAATGTCTCCACTAAGAGGTGGCTCTTGGGAAAGTAAACTGGAATTTTAGGAACTTATATGGCAGTTTCATGTAAACGCATTTGTATGGCCTGGTTTAAACAATCAGATATGTATAACCAGTTTCTTTAGAATGCAGACTGCAAAGTTCTGTTCAGTAATATATTTTAATATTTAATTATCTAATTTTATATATAAAGTTATAAATGAATATGATATTCAATATATGGAATGGTGCAATATCCAGTGTTTTTACTGAAAAGTTGTAAATGCTTGTGTTGCTGGATTAAGTGAATAGAGAAGACAGTGTGGTACTGATGCATATAAAAAGGGGATGGCTTTAGGATTGTTGTAATCCTTAAGAAGTCTTGCATTGTACAAGACGAAAGCATTAACGTAGTGTAAAATAGTTGTTTTTTTCCCAACAAGCTGGTAGTCACAGTGGTGTGTATTCAATTTGGTTTTGAATTGTATTAACACACCTTCTCTGCAAATCTCAGATTTGTTGATTTCTAAGCTGTAGTTCATTGCCATTCGCAAGAAAACTGGATGTGCTGTTAGGAATCTCTAACATGCATGTTTACATATTAAGATTAATCCTGTAAAAATGAAGCGGTCTTGACACCAGATGTGTGGGAAAAAGTCCAGATAAGCAGAACCCACTGATGAAAGACATGAATGCTGTATTAAAATCATAAAACATTAAGTGCTTTTCTTCCATTTCAGAACAAACATTCTTCGTGCCCATAGGTATATGTATACAGAAGTTGAATAAATAACATGGATCACTGGTTACCAGTAATTATGTAATCATTAACCAGGTAGCTTAAAGCCAGGGAAAAACATGAATGATTTTTATTTTGACATTTAATTTGAATTTTGTCAAAAACTGCATGAATTTTATTTCACATACTGGCAGATGTCCTTCAAGGATGCATCTGCAGTCCTTACAAATGGGTTGTCCTGTCGTCAGGCAGCCCTTCGGTCGGCCGGATTCCAAAGTCTGGGTCTGGCCTCGGCTGGTGTCGCACTTCACCCGACGTCATTGCTGCAGTTACTCTAGTATAAAGGCATCAGCCGACGCCATTTTCCCCAGTCTTTCTTGCCGCGTGGCGCCCGAAGCAGAAGCTGTTCGCAAGTGCCGGTCGGTCAGAACCAGAGATTACTACTACCGAATACTTCTACTACTACCGAAGACTTCTAAAAAGCTAAGTACCCCGTTGGGGACTCTTTCTTGCCTCAGCCGATGTCAGAAAAAGTGAATAACTGTTTAACTTGTGGGAAACAAATACCTCATAAAGATTTCCACTCTTACTGCTTACCTTGTTTAGGCCCAGACCACGACGTAGCAGCTTGTCTAGCCTGTGCTTCTTTTAACCGACGGACGCTTAGATGTCGGTCGGAATTTGCTGAGCAGTTTTTCGGCTCTGATTTTGCTTATATTATGCCGTCGGATCCTCCGACTTCACAAATATCCAAAAAACGCAAGGAAAAGGACCGATACTCGCAGTCCGCGGTTTCGGCTGAAACCGCGGTTAAGACAACTGCGAGTGTCTCGGTTTCGGCTGAAACCGAGCAAGCGGTTCTTCCTTCAGCCGAAAGCTTACCTTCTACCGAGGCCTCTTCCAACCTGGTGGAATCGGCTTCTGAAATCCAACCTGCAGTTGTGGTTTCTCAGGAATTATCTGACACTATTCCCTTGGATATTTCAACCCCTGCACGTGGAGCTGCTAGGCCTCCTGCAGCCATGTCCATTAAGGCCTTTGCCAGGGCTAAAGCAGCTAAAGCTACTAAATCTGTGCCTGTTAAGACCCCCTCTCACAGGCCTAATTCCAGTTCCCAAATGCTTAGTCTAGCAGAGGATCTCATTTCTTTAATCCGGGGATCCCAACCTCACCCAGACAGGGCCTCTCACCCACCTCCAGAGAAGAGGCCTAGAGCAGAGCCCCCTGAGCCAGTTTCCTCAGATGATTCCTCTGATGATTCAGATAATACAGACCCTCCAGAGACTCCTTTTTCCCCTTATGAAGACTCTGATGCTGAAGAGTCCATCCCTTCTGCCTCTCCACCTGAGGAATTTTCCTTTGGGGAAACCTTGCATGCTATGAGGGAACAATTTCAGTGGCAGGGCCAAGATTTTTCAGACTCCAGAAAAAGGCTTAGAACCTTTTTGCATTTACCACAACATAGGCCTTTAGCTATACCTCCAGTTCTTTCTGTTGTAGATGATGCATTTAATGATGCTTGTACTGCTCCTGATTCATTACCTCCGGCCCCTGCTAAGCCCGATAGGTTCTACAGGGTCCCGGACACATCACCATTTATACAAGGCTCCTTTTGCAGATCCCAAGACTATCTCCCAGGGGCCTAAGGCTGTAGCATCTACCTCTGCCAAAAATCCCCTCCCCTCTGAAAGGGAATCCAGGTCCTTAGAGAGATGGGGTAAAAAAGTTTACACTTCTGCTACTCTGTCACCTAGGGCCTTGAACTGTCCATTTCATATGATCCAGTATCAAGAATTTATGCTAGACCAGTTAACCAAAAAACTGTCCTCTGATGAACCTTTAGACAAGAAATATGTTCAGGAAATGGTACATAACATTCAGCAAGTTAGTAACTATTCTTTAAAATGCGGCTATGATGCACTGGAGGCTTCCTTTAGATCAGCCATGACTGGCACAGTTATCAGAAGGCATGCATGGTTAAAAGAGCAGGCCTTACCGGACCATGTCAAATCAAAACTATTAGATGCTCCCATGGACAAGATCAATTTGTTTGGCTCTCCTGCACAACAGGTGCTGAAGAAGATGGAAGAGAAGGCAAAATCTGTCCAAACAGTGAAAGATTTCTTACAGGTCCAACCTCCAAGGTTTAGCAGGAATTGGCCCTCCAAGAATTGGTCCTTTCCAGACTCCTCCAAAGCACAGAGAGGCAGGAATAGGCGTTCAAGAGGCAGAAGCCAATCCAGGGGTGCCTACAGGGGATGCCATTGGCAGGGTAACAACCAGCGGGGCACAGACACAGCCACCACCACTACTACAGGACAATCACAGTGACTTGGCTCTGGCACTGCCTACCAGGGAACAACTAGAAGCACCCTTAGGCGGGAAGCTAGCTTTATTTTCAAAGAACTGGCATTACATCACAAGAGACAAGTGGATTTTGCAGACAATAGACCAAGGTTACAGGTTTCATTTCCATACTCTACCAGGAAAGAGAGGAATGCCAAACCTACCTCCAAATCAAAAGGCAGAAGCTCTACAACAAGTAAATCAATTATTAAAGATGAGAGCTGTGGAAAAGGTACCATATATGGAGCAAGGAAAGGGCTTTTACTCCAGACTCTTCCTAGTACCAAGGAAAGAAGGCAAATGGAGACCTATTCTCGATCTGTCCGCTTTAAACACATTCCTCATTGTTCCAAAATTCAAAATGCTGACCCTACAGCAGCTTCTTCCCATGCTGGGCAAGGAGTCTTGGCTGGTAACTCTAGATCTCAAGGAGGCATACCTGCACGTCCCCATACGACCAAATTGCAGAAGATACCTCAGATTTCTTGCAGGATCAGAGCATTATCAATTCTCAGCATTGCCCTTTGGCTTATCTACTGCGCCCAGAGTGTTCACGAAATGCCTGGCATCAGTAATCGCTAATTGCAGGCTTCAGGGGATCCAAATCTACCCTTACCTGGACGACTGCCTGATAAAAGCGGACAACAAAAACAAGCTAGCAGAAGACTTGAAAAGAGTCATTTACCTTCTACAAGCCCTGGGATATACAGTCAACATAAAAAAGTCAAGGCTGATACCATCCCAAAAGATAACCTTTCTGGGTGCGGAGCTGGACACATCCAAACAAATAGCATTCCTAACTGTAGAAAAACAGGAGCAACTCCCTCTCTACTTCTTGGCATTAACAAAACAAAACCATCTAACAGCAAGAAAAGTCCTACAAGCATTGGGATTCATGGCATCCTGCATAATATTGGTCCCACATGCCAGACTGCATATGAGAAAGCTACAGTGGTACCTAAGGAATTTATGGTCTCAGCACAGGCACAGCCTAGAAACTCAAATTCCAATAATTCCATGCCTGAAGCAAGAGTTCCAATGGTGGGCTCAGGCCTGTCAATCAAACGAAGGATTGCCCTTCCTCAGCACTCAACCAAGCCAAACCATCACAACGGACTCCTCAGACCTCGGTTGGGGGGCCCACATGATGGACAAATGCATACAGGATTTATGGACTCAAGAGCAGCTGCACCTACACATAAACCTAAAGGAAATGCTGGCAGTAAAACTGGCAATTCAGACTTTCAAACCATTTCTTCGACAAGGCCAATTGATAAGGACAGACAACACCACAGTTAATGTGGTACATCAACAAGCAGGGAGGCACACATTCGTACCCTCTATGCCGGATGGCCCTGGACCTCTGGAATGTGGCCCTGAGTTACAACATTCAGTTACAAGCAATCTTTGTACCAGGAAAAGAAAACACTCTAGCAGACATATTAAGCAGGACTACCACGGATGCCCACGAATGGATGCTGCATCCGGACATCTTCAAAGCCATTACAAGAAAATGGGGTCTCCCAGAAATAGACTTATTTGCATCCCCACTCAATTACCAATTAAAGAAATTCTGCACCAGGACGTACCACCCACTGGCATGGAAGGTGGACTCCCTATCCTTCAGTTGGAAAAATCTGACAGCATATGCATTCCCACCTCTTCCTTTGATGCACAAGGTGCTATTGAAGATCAAAGAGGACCGTCCAAGGATCATTCTGATAGCTCCAGATTGGCCAAGGCAACATTGGTACCCATTACTGAGGAGCATGTCTCGGGAACAGATATGGCCCTTACCCCTAGTTCCCTTGCTGTTAACTCAGAACAATTACAACACCCTGCATCCAAACCTGAAAACTCTGCAGCTGACTGCCTGGAACATTGCATAAGACAAATTAACCCAAATTTATCCCAAAGGGTTAAGGACATTATCTTGGAAGCTCGCAGACCTTCAACAAGGAAAACCTATTCAGCAAAATGGAAAAGATATCTCATTTGGAGTACTGCTAAAGGGGAAGATGTGTCACTGGTAAACATAGCCAACATCCTGGAATACCTGGCAGAGCTATTCCACAAAGGCCTGTCCTACTCTTCCATTAAGATTCATGCCTCAGCTATTTCAGCAGAATACGACTTGGATCCTCCAGTTTTCTCACATCCTCTGCTCAAGCAGTTTCTGAGAGGAATTAAAAATGTAAAACCTCCTAGGAAGCCACCATTACCTGCATGGGACTTGAACTTTGTGCTAGAAAAATTGACACTACCTCCTTTCAAACCAGCAGCAACAGCAGAATTGCAATACTTATCATGGAAAACTGCTTTCCTGCTGGCAATCACTTCAGCAAGAAGGGTTTCTGAGCTACAGGCATTAATGGCAGTACAACCCTTTCTGATCTTCCATCAAGATAGAGTGTCCATGAGAACAAATCCTACTTTTATGCCTAAGGTGGTCTCCAGAGTATCTTTAAATCAGGCTATCCACCTACCTACATTCTTCCCCAATCCACAGAACAGGGGAGAAAGACTGTTGCATACCTTGGATGTACACAGACAATTACGCTACTACCTGGACAGGACCAAGAGCAGTAGAAAAACTGACCAGCTACTGGTAGCATATGCAGCAGGAATGGAAGGGAAAGCAATTTCAAAACAGACAATATCTAAGTGGATAGGAAATTGCATTAGATTTTGTTACTCCTTCCATGGAAAGAAAACTCCAGACAACATCAGGCCTCACTCTACAAGAGCTACAGCCACTACCACAGCTTTTATACGAGGAGTGGCTACCAAAGACATTTTAGAGGCTGCTACTTGGAGCTCCGTGCATACATTTGCCAAGCATTATAATTTACATTTATACTCTAGATCCCGAGCAGGTTTTGCCACTGCTGTTTTGCAAGGGATCTTAACCACACCATAATTCTATCTTTCCTCCTCCCCCAGTTTGGCTATGGTATTCTACCCATTTGTAAGGACTGCAGATGCATCCTTGAAGGACATAGTACAGTTTTGTACCTACCATAAATGTAGATGTCCGATAGGAATGCATCTGCAGTCAGGATTACCCACCCTCCTTCCCCTCTGTGGTACTCCTAGGGTATTTGCCCCTCTTATAGCTAGCTGGGGGAATCTATTATGGTGTATTTGTTTGTATATATGTACATACATGCTTATTTTTTGTTTGCTCTCTAATATTTTGAATCATTGGCATTTATCAAAATTTAGCCTTCCTAGAGGGCACCTGGCATCTGGGGCAAGAAACACTGAGGAAAATGGTGTCGGCTGATGCCTTTATACCTGAGTAACTGCAGCAATGATGTCGGGTGAAGTGCGACACCAGCCGAGGCCAGACCCAGACTTTGGAATCCGGCCGACCGAAGGGCTGCCTGATGACAGGACAGCCCATTTGTAAGGACTGCAGATGCATTCCTATCGGACATCTACATTTATGGTAGGTACAAAACTGTACTTTTTATTTCATAAGTTATTCATGTTTATGCTAGAGGTTCAACTTTTAAACAGTTTTGTAATCAAACTGTTTCATTCCCTGGGCATCACAGTAAATTTTTCCAATTGAACACTGCAGCTTAGAGTGATTACCTTACAAAGGGCATAAACTGGACACCAAAGACTACAACATCTTCTTGCAAGATGACCATCACTACTTTACTTTACAAACTGTCCTGTGAAGACTCCCAAGTGATAGGAAATATGGCATCCACAATTTACGTTATGCATGCGACCCCTGCAGTTCTCTTAGAACCAACATGACCATTTACTTTTCTATTTTAAACTCATACAGGAATGACCCCCAGTGGTGGCTGCATACAACCCAGCCTGATAGAAGGTATTCCCTTCCAGCTGCCACAGAATGCCTCCAGTATTACCATGGATGTGTTTGTCCTGGGGTGGGAGGCAGGTGCATTTCCATGGTCATCATAAGAATGACAAACAACATCAGTGTTCTGGAGCTCCAGACATGTCTCACCTTCCTGTATTTCTGAACAAGACTGTTCAAGGTCCTGTGACCATCCACATGGGCAGCATGGCAGTGTGGCGTATGAAGGGCTCCCTACTTGAAATATCAGAATTTATAGTGCTGGATCGTGAAACACTTGGGGTGGACTAAAAATGCAGGAGGGTGGCAAATATCTAATCACTCTTCTCTTTAAACTTGCTTTTTTGGTGTTGGGGGGGGTAAGCCCCCAAAGTCTTCAGGTTTCTGCTGAAAAAGGGCATGCTGCCCAGCCAGACAAACCCGGTTAACAAATGTCAAACAACTAAATAAATAAGTTGTTTATTCCGAGATCACCATACCTTAGAGAAAAGGGAATCTCTGTCTTAGTATATGATATGATGTCTCTGTTCTTCAGATTCAACTGTGGGTTGTCTGATCTGACCAGATCCAACTTCAGCACCATTTCTGAAGGTTATGGATCCAGACCTCTGAATCCTCCCCTATCTTAATTCCCTCCACTCCACCTTAGTACTTTAAATCTTGTTTGCCTCCAAAAGCATTAGACGTGTACCATGAGGACTCCATCTTTCGGATAAGAATTCTTATCTAGTTAAAAAAAAAAAAAATAAAAAATCTCCTCTCCTACCAATATAGTAGTTAATTAATTTAGTCTATCATTAGCTGTTAGTGTTAGGTAATTAAAATAATAGGTTGTTAAGCTAATGTGGGGATTTAGATTTATATCTCCCCTCTTTACATTGCTTTAGATGAGAATTTTTTCTGATGTGATAGTGTATTTTCTTAATCTCAAGAATAATATTTTTTTGGTATATTGTTTAGTAATAGTGTCTGGATACCCTTAAGGTATTGCTCTGTAATTTGTTGTGTCTGTGTTTTTTTTCTCTGTCTTTATCTTTATATTGACATGTCAGATAGTCCAGGGATTTAAAACGTGTATGCTGTGGGGATAAAACCCGACCGCAGGACCTGCACTCTTTGTGCATTTATTGTTAACACGTGGCCCATTTAGACAGTGAATGTGAAGCTTGTGCTCCTTTTGGCACTAGGCCTCTTCAAACCAGGCACTAGAAGTTAGTTCTGAAAGTTCTTCTCCCGTGTCAGGCAGGGCCTACACTTGCTACTGTTTCTGCTTCTTCTGTTGCCTCGGCCTCTCCAGCTAAGAAGGAAGACAAAAACTAACACCAAAGACAAGGAAATACAAACAGAGAAAATGGATGAAAAGAAAATGGACAAGTCCAGAAGAAGGTCTCTGGACCCAACAGTTGCATGGGGCCGGATCCAAAGACAGTGTGGAAGCCAGAACCGGCAGTTCCTCAGACCCGACCTTCCTCTCCCCAGCTTTGTTTATCTTTGGAATCAATAAGTCCAAGTTTGCACACTGCTGTTTTACGGGACAGGAGATACTCCAGGCCACCTTTGGTGTTTTCATCCTCTTCTGTTTAGTCATGCAGGCATCTCACAAAAGTAGATGTTGATAGAATGATGAAGTTTTTCACAACACAGATTCAGCTCGGGGGTTCTCTTGGTGCCGTCCTCTGAGAACACATTGGGTATGGGTCCAACAACCCCCTCTTCTTTCTCCAGTACCAATCCTCCATTCAGATCCAGATGTTCTTCGTGTTTCACTGTTGCAGTCATCACATTTGGGTTATCCCTGCCAGGGTAGCCCTCAGCCGGCCCGAATACCAGAGACTTAGTATTTCTGCTTTGGTTGCTGTCGCTTAAGGACTGACTTCAGGTTGTCAGTGATGTAAAGGAAGGCAGCTGACGCCATTACACCAGTCTTTCTTGCCATGGAGCCCGAAGCAGAAGCAGTTCACATGAGTGCCGGTCGGCTGGTACCTGAGTTTTCATTTCCAAATTGAAGTTGAAGTCTTCTAAAGCTAAGTACCCTGTTGGTGATCCTTTTTTCTTGCACTAACTGATGTCAGAAAAGGTTTTCTGCTTAAATCTTGTTTGCCTCCTAAAGCATTAGACGTGTACCATGAGGACTCCATCTTTCTGATAAGAATTCTTACCTAGTTAAAAAAATAAATAAATAAAAAAATCTCCTCTCCTACCAATATAGTAGTTAATTAATTTAGTCTATCATTAGCTGTTAGTGTTAGGTAATTAAAATAATAGGTTGTTAAGCTAATGTGGGAATTTAGATTTATATCTCCCCTCTTTACATTGCTTTAGATGAGATTTTTTTCTGATGTGATGGTGTATTTTCTTAATCTCAAGAATAATATTTTTTTGGTATATTGTTTAGTAATAGAGTCTGGATACCCTTAAGGTATTGCTCTGTAATTTGTTGTGTCTGTGTTTTTTTTTTCTCTGTCTTTATCTTTATATTGACATGTCAGATAGTCCACGGATTTAAAACGTGTATGCTGTGGGGATAAAACCCGACCGCAGGACCTGCACTCTTTGTGCATTTATTGTTAACACGTGGCCCATTTTGACAGTGAAAGTGAAGCTTGTGCTCCTTTTGGCACTAGGCCTCTTCAAACCAGGCACTAGAAGTTAGTTCTGAAAGTTCTTCTCCCGTGTCAGGCAGGGCCTACACTTTCTACTGTTTCTGCTTCTTCTGTTGCCTCGGCCTCTCCAGCTAAGAAGGAAGACAAAAACTAACACCAAAGACAAGGAAATACAAACAGAGAAAATGGATGAAAAGAAAATGGACAAGTCCAGAAGAAGGTCTCCGGACCCAACAGTTGCATGGGGCCGGATCCAAAGACAGTGTGGAAGCCAGAGCCGGCAGTTCCTCAGACCCGACCTTCCTCTCCCCAGCTTTGTTTATCTTTGGAATCAATAAGTCCAAGTTTGCACACTGCTGTTTTACGAGACAGGAGATACTCCAGGCCACCTTTGGTGTTTTCATCCTCTTCTGTTCAGTCATGCAGGTATCTCACAAAAGTAGATGTTGATATAATGATGAAGTTTTTCACAACACAGATTCAGCTCGGGGGTTCTCTTGGTGCCGTCCTCTGAGAACGCATTGGGTATGGGTCCAACAACCCCCTCTTCTTTCTCCAGTAGCAATCCTCCATTCAGATCCAGATGTTCTTCGTGTTTCACTGTTGCAGTCATCACATTTGGGTTATCCCTGCCAGGGTAGCCCTCAGCCGGCCCGAATACCAGAGACTTAGTATTTCTGCTTTGGTTGCTGTCGCTTAAGGACTGACTTCAGGTTGTCAGTGATGTAAAGGAAGGCAGCTGACGCCATTACACCAGTCTCTCTTGCCGTGGAGCCCGAAGCAGAAGCAGTTCACATGAGTGCCGTTCGGCCTGTACCTGAGTTTTCATTTCCAAATTGAAGTTGAAGTCTTCTAAAGCTAAGTACCCTGTTGGGGATCCTTTTTTCTTGCACTAACTGATGTCAGAAAAGGTTTTCTGCTTTCTCGCCTGTGGAAAGCAAATACAACACCAGGACTTCCACTCCTACTGCTTCACTTGTCTAGGCCCAGACCACGACGTCCCTCATTGCCACTTCTGTGCTCTGTTTAACGCCAGAACTATTCGTCAGGCCCTTATTGTAGACAGATATTTCCATTTAGTCTTCGAATTCTGATATGGCTTCGGTAAGCCATCTGACAGCTGATCTTCCGAAAAAACATAAAGATAAAGGCAGAGACAGACTGCACAGGAACAAACCTTCTGACGACGCTTCCGTTAAGCTAGTCGTCAGTCCACCGGAATTCATTGAGACGCTTTCACAGCCCCTGATGCCCACTTCAGTTCGCAGGCCGCTACCGAGACCCTTTCGGAGTCAGATATGCAGCAGACCTCTTCAACTAAGGATCCTGCGGTCATCTCTACCTTGGATGGGTCTGGAGCCTCTGTGCAGGCACCGGCTTCCAAGGAAGTCCTTCACACCACCAAATCACAACATAAACAGATGCCTTTTTTCCCAGCTAATGTTCTTTAAAAAACAACTGAGTTCCTTAGGCTCAGGGGTCGTACCACACCCAAGAGACTAACTACCCATTCTCAGATGCCTGCTCCCTTGCCTCAATCTCAAATGCTTAAAATGGCAGAAGACCTTATCATGCTGATTAGGGGATGTCAAGCCAGTCCCTCAAAAAGTAAAAGAGATATGTCTCCAGTAGTTTTGTCTGAACAAGAGTCAGATGTATCCGTTGCATCTGATTATGAAGACATGCAGCCCCTCTCCACATATGAGGATTCTGATGCAGTGGAATCCATACCTTCAGCCTCTCCCCCAGAGAATTTTTCATTTGGGTAAACCCTGCATACCTTAAGGGAGCATTTCCAATGGGAGAGTCAAGACTACCCCCATTCTAAAAAGAGACTCAGAGAGTTCCTGGACCTTCCAAAACACAGACCCTTAAAAATCCTCCCAGATGTTCTTCGTGTTTCACTGTGGCAGTCATCACATTTGGGTTATGTGCTTGCAGTAGCCCTCAGTCGGCCTGATTATCAAAGTCTTGGGTCCTGCGTCTGTTGCTGTCTCATCTTCCATGACGTCAGGTAGTCAGGGGTATAAAGCATGCAGCTGACGCCATTACATCAGTCTTTCTTGCTGTGCGGTGCCCAAAGCAGAAGCAGTTCGCAAGTGCCGGCCGATTCCTGAAATTTTCGAGTTTCAGAACCGAAGTCTTCAACTAAAGCCAAGTACCCCATTGGGGAAACTTTTTCTTGCTCTAAACCAATGTCAGTAAAAGTCAAAAATTGTATTTCTTGTGGAAAGCAAATACCTCATAAAGATTTTCATTCATACTGTATTCCTTGCCTAGGCCCTTACCACAACGTACCTCGCTGTCGGTTTTGTGCCTTATTTAAACAACAAACTATTCGTCGTTGGTATATTTACGCTTCTAAATATTTTGGTACTATGTTCAATTATCCAGATATGTCTTCGGTAAGCCACCCGACTACCGACATTTCGAAAAAACGCAAAGATAAAGACAAGAGACAGGCCGCCTAGGTCCAAAGCAGCTGATGACGCTTCTCCTAAGCTAGTCGCCAGTTTGCCGGTACTCAGTGAGGCGCATTCGTAGCCCTCTATTGAGACCCATTCGGAGTCCGGTATGCCGCGAGATGCTTCAACTGTGGAGCCTGTGGATGTCTCTACCTTGGATGGGTTCGGAGCCACTGTGCAGGCACTGGCTTCTGAATATGTATTTAGGCCTACTGACTTGCATATTAAACTGATACTTAGGGAGCATTTTTGCTGGGAAAGTCAGGATTACTCTGATTCTAAAAAGAGGCTTAGAGATTTCTTACTCCTGCCCCAACACAGGCCTTTAGCTATTCCCCCTGTACAGGACATTGTTGATGATGCCTTTTCGGAATCTAGCTTGGCCCCTGACTCCTTACCTCCTCATCCCAGAAAACCTGATAAGATATTACCGGGTTCCTGACTCTCACAAATTCCTTTTTAAAAATCCTACTGTGGATCCTGAGACCATTTCACAGGGACCCAAGGGCATTAAGACTACTACTGCCAAAAATCCTCCCCCGTCTGATAGAGATTCCAGGGCGTTGGATAGATGGGGTGGTAAGAAGGTATACACTTCTGCAGCCTTGGCTATTAGGGCCTTAAACTTCATATGTTGAAGTATCAGCAGCATATTATTGGATTGCTTAAACAGAAAATGATGTTGATTCCTGACTGTGCTGAGAATAAGGATTTACAGGATTTAATGCATTCTGCTGAACAAGTTGGAAAACATACTTTGCAATGTGGTTTTGATTCACTAGAGGCATCTTGCAGGGCTGTTGTCACTGGTCTGTACTTAGAAGGCATGCTTGGCTTAAGGAGCAAACTTTGCCAGATCATGTTAAAGCTAAATTGCTGGATGCTTCCTTAAATCAGGAACGCCTTTTTGGCAACAAAGCAGAAGTACTTAAAAAGATGGAGGAAAAAGCTAAATCTATGCAAACTGTTAAAGGTTTCCTACAAGTACAGCCTCCAAGATTTAGTAGGGATTGGCCCTCTAAGAATTGGTCCTTTCCTGCCTCTTCCAGGTCTTCTCAGTCCAAACCCAGAACCAGCAGAACACCCAGGCTTCAGTCCCAAGGTATGCACAAGACTAAGCAGTGGGGGGCTCCTACTTCCAATTCAGGGAGTAGTAAGACCCCCCCCCCCCATGGTAAACTGTCTCAATAACTTAATTTTAAAACTTCCAAGCCCTTCTCAACTGACTGATCCTTTAGGAGGAAAGACCGCTCTGCAGGCAAAAAACTGGGAACTCATTACCCAGGACAAATGGGTTCTAAATATAGTTTCCCAAGGATACAGATTCCAATTCCACATGTAACCAACCTCAAACAGTTGGCCAGATCTTCCCCCAAATCAGTGGGCAGAGGCTCAAAAGCAAGTACTCTCAAGTATAAGGGCTATTCAAACTGTACCAGAAGAGGAAAGGGGACAAGGTTTCTACTCAAGACTTTTCCTGGTACCCAGAAAAAATACATGGCGTCCTGTCCTGGACCTTTCTATCCTAAACACCTTTTTGGTGATTCCAAAATTCAAGATGCTAACTCTTCACCAGTTGCTACCTATGCTAGGCAAAGATGCCTGGTTAGCAACACTGGATTTAAAGGAAGCCTACCTGCACATCCCAATCATTGAATCTTGCAGAAGATACCTACGCTTCAAAGCAGGCTACATCCACTATTAGTTCTCTGCACTGCCTTTTGGCTTATCTACTGTGCCCAGGGTAGTCACAAAGTGCCTAGCTCCAGTCATTGCATTTTGCAGGCAAATACATTTTCAAATATACCCATACCTGGATGATTGTCTAATTCAGGCAGAAAGCCAGGACGTACTTTTGAATCATCTGGCATTTGTACAAAAAGTGCTAACTTGTCTGGGCTACACCATAAACGAAAAGAAATCACATCTGGTACCCTGTCAACAAATTGTATTCCTGGGAGTAAGTTTGAACACGACTTCCCAGATTGCTTTCCTCACGCCAGAGAAATATATTCATTTGGAAACTTACTTCAAACTAATGGCCACAAAAACCCTGTCATCTGCAAGGCAAATACTGCAAGCCTTGGGGTTCATGGCCTCCTGCATTCTACTAATTCCATATGCAAGACTGTGTATGAGGAAACTACAATGGTATCTAAAAAGCCTATGGTGTCAACATTCTCAGGATCTAGAAGCAATGATTCCTGTCATACCTTGCCTACGGTTAGGGTTCCTTTGGTAGGCAGAGGCCTGTCACCAAAACAAGGGACTACCATTCACTCTACCCCCTGCCACCCAAACCCTAACAACAGACGCATCAGAGTATGCATGGGGGGCTCACCTGGCAAGGAAGTGCATTCAGGGCAAATGGAACCCAAGTCAAATGCACCTGCATATTAATCAAAAAGAAATGTTAGCTGTACAGAATGCTCTGATAGCCTTTAAGGACCACATTCTTCCAGGACAATTAATAGTAAAGACGGACAACACCACAGTTATGTGTTACATAAACAAGCAGGGGGGGGGGTACCCATTCTTACCCCCTCTGCAGACTAGCCATGGCTCTGTGGAACACAGCCTTGAGATACCAAGTGCATCTACGGGCTCAATTCCTGCCAGGAAAACTAAATACACTGGCAGACGAACTAAGCAGAAATCTCATGGACCCACACAAGTGGAAACTGGAACCAAAGACTTTCAACATGTCGATAAACAAATGGGGGAGCCCAGATATAGACCTGTTTGCCTCCCCCAAGAACTACCAATTGGACAAATTCTGCACAAGGACTCCCCACAAACAAGCTTGGAAAGTGGATGCTCGGTCCTTCAGCTGGAAAAATCTTATCACTTTATGCCTTTCCTCCTCTGCCTCTCCTCTCCAAAGTACTACTAAAGATCAAACAGGACAAACCAAGGACGATACTGATTGCACCAGACTGGCCACGCCAACACTGGTACCCCCTCTTGCACAGTGTTTCACTGCTGGCTCCATGGCACCTGCCTCAGACCCCTACCCTGCTGTCACAGCAGGAGAGGCAGATTCTGCACCCTCAGCTTCAAACCCTGAACCTAGCAGCCTGGCTAATTACATAATATCTCCGTTACCATCCCTCAGTAAACAAGTGTTCAATGTCATTTTGGAGGCAAGGAGGCCTAGTACTAGAAAATCTTATGCTGAAAAGTGGAAAAGATTCTGTGCCTAGAAACAAACTCAAGGGATGGGGCACAGCAGCACCCAACTTACCTCAGATTCTTCAATGCTTAACTGAGATGCTTCCCAAGGGGCTTTCTTTTTCCTCCATCAGAATTCATGCCTCAGCCATTTCAGCTCATTACAACGCAGAACCACCCCTCTTCTCTCATCCACTGCTCAAGTAGTTCCTCAGAGGGGCCAAAAACTTAAGACCACCCAGGAGAGCCCCAACCCCAGCGTGGGACCTTAACTTTGTATTGGAAAAACTCACTCTTCCTCCTTTTGAGCCAGCTGCAAGTGCAGAGTTGAAATTATTTTCTTGGAAAACAGCCTTCCTTTTAGCAGTCACTATAGCAAGAAGGGTATCTGAATTACAGGCCCTTATGGCAGTGGAGCCTTTCATCATCTTTCATGCAGACAGGGTGTCCCTCAGGACCAATCCCTCCATGCCCAAGGTGGTATCCAGTGTGGCTCTTAATCAGTCCATTCATTTGCCAACCTTCTTTTCTAATCCACAGAACAAAGAGGAACGGACACTGTACTCCTTAGATGTGCACAGACAACTTAGATTTTACTTGGACAGGACTAAACCTCAAAGGAAATCTGAACAGCTGCTGGTGGCATTTGCTGCAGAGGGGAAGGCCATTTCAAAGCAAACCATTTCTAAATGGAGAGGCCATTGCATTCATTTCTGTTATAAGCACCGTGGAAAACCTATCCCACAGGGGATAAGACCACACTCAACCAGGGCTGCATCTACCTCTACAGCCTTTCTCAGAGATATCCCTACCAGGGACATCCTAGAAGCTGCTACCTGGAGTTCTGTACATACTTTCACCAAGCATTACCATTTGCCTATTTTCTCTAAATCCAGAGCTGGGTTTGCCACTACAGTCTTGCAGGGACTTACAGCTGGTCCTAATGCTATCTAAATTCCTCTTCCCATCCTTAGCTTTGGGAATCTACCCAAATGTGATGACTGCAACAGTGAAACACAAAGAACATAGTACAGTTGTTGTACACTTGCCATAAATGTAGATGTTCAAGTGTGTTCACTGTTGCAGTCCTGGTTACCCTCCCTCCAGCCTCCTGACTTCTTTTGGCTATACCTCTGTTCTTCTTTACTATGCCTAAAAGTTTTTTAGTGTATTTGCTTTTTTGTTGGAGGTGTAACCTTGCATATTTATATTTAATTGCTTCCCATTGGGGGGCACTTAACATCTGGGGCAAGAAAAACTGATGTAATAGTGTCGGCTGCATGCTTTTATACCCCTAACTACCTGACGTCATGGAAGATGAGACAGCAACCGACGCAGGACCCAAGACTTTGATAATTAGGCCGACTGAGGGCTACTGCAAGCAGATAACCCAAATCTGATGACTGCAACAGTGAATACACTCGAACATCTACATTTATGGTAAGTGTGCACAACTGTACTTTTTAATATCTAATCTATCCAACACTTTTTGGGGCTAGTCAATCCATTAGGGCAGGAAGAGCAAATTGATTTATAGCTTGGGTCTTGTTCCTAGATGCAGTGCTGTTCTCAAGATTAATTTAAGTCTTCTAAAATATTCCTTACTGAGTTTTATTCAGTGTTATAGCTGATCCTTCATCAATTCCCAAGCATTTATACACTCCCTCTTGCTCAAGTTTTTATTTCACATTCTTGTCCCAAACCGATGTTTTCCTAGTGTCGCAGTTTTCCTTTTTTAAAGGTTGCTTTTGCACTTTTATCAAGACCAGATGACATTCTAATATCTGAAAAAGTTTTGACAACCTGCAGTTGTGCTTTCAGTGCCTCATCTGATGAGGTGCACTATTTTAAATAATCGACAAAGAGAAGATGAGAAGTCATTAGACTGTTGTTTTCTAGATACCAAATTGTAGCCATGTCCTAAGCTGTTAAGTAAACAGCTTAATGGATTAATGGCAAGGCAGAATAGCAACGGTGACTGAGAGTCACCCTGGATTATCCCCCTTTGAATTTTTATCCCTGGTAATAATCTGTCCTTTATCATGGCTTAATTGCAAAGTGGTCTGCCATTGTTTCATGGTTACTGTAATGTAGTCAATCAGCGTAGGGTGTATCTTATACATTTTTAAGCACTCTTTTATCCATGAATGTGGGATACTATCAAATGCTTTTTTTGTAGTCAATTCATGCCATACTTAGATTCTTCCCCTTTTTACATTCTCCACTATAACTTTATTTAACAACAAATGATCATTTGTTCCATATGACTTTCTTTTATTGCCCTTTTGTTCTACTGCCATAATTGAGTTTTCTTCTAAATGACTATAAACTCTGTCAGCATCAATTCCCATGTATAGTTTATATGTTGTCGGAAGGCAAGTTTTTGGTCTATAACTTTTAGGGTAGCTTGCAGGTTCACTCTTAAGTAATAGCATTATTTTGCCTGTTAGCCAGTGTGGCGTCTGTTTGGGGTGCGCATATAAGTAGTTCTTACTCATGGCTAAATCTTTGCGCAAAGATGTTAATACTTTTAACCAAAAGTTAGGTACTGCATCTGGGCCTGGAGTTTTCCAGTTAGATGGTTTTCTTAACGTTGTTTCAATCTCTCTGGCTGTTGTTTCATCCCATTTAATATCCTGTACCTTTGAACTTATTCTTTCTTTTACTTCTATCCATTTAGCATCTTTATGTTGCACAGGATCTTCATAGATACTTCTCCAAAATGTATCTACTTCCTCTTTTTTTGGCAGTCTTTCAATTCCTTTTACCTTATTTCCCAGTTCTCTGTAAAACTTTTTGGATCATCAATAAATTGCTTATTTTATACTTTTCCCTTATATTTATCTGTGTATCTTCTAAGTTCTTCTGCCTGTACTCAGATTTTTAGTTTATTTGCAATAGTGCATGATAGATCCTGGTCTGTTATAATGCTGTGAATTGCTTTAATCACATTTATCTTTTAGTATTTTTGTTGATGTATTCCCTCTTCTAACAGTAACGCATCTTGTCTTAATTGCTTTATAGTTTTCTCTATTCAATATTTCCATGATGGTATTGTATTTCTCCCTTTCCTTTCCCCTCACTACCCTGTGATCTTGTGGTAGAACTTTATCAGTTTTTTAATTTAGCAGCACAGTGATATATCCTGTTTAGTTCTGATGTTCTTCGTGTTTCACTGTTGCAGTCATTACATTTGAGTTATCCTGCTGGCAGATTGCCCTCAGTCCTGAATTCCAAAGTCTTGGGTCCTGCGTCGGTTGCTGTCGCCTCTTCCCTGACGTCAGGGGTATAAAAGATGCAGCCGAAGCCATTTTATTCAGTCTTTCTTGCCGCGCAGTGCCCGAAGCAGTTCGCAAGTGCCGGTCGGCCGACTCCTGAGATTTTCGTGTTTGAGTTTCAGATCCGAAGTCTTCATTAAAAGCGAAGTACCCCGTTGGGGAAACCTTTTTCTTGCTCCAGACCAATGTCAGAAAAAGTTAATAATTGTATTTCTTGTGGGAAGCAAATACCTCATAAGGACTTTCATTCTTACTGTATTCCTTGTCTAGGCCCTGACCACGACGTTGTTAGTTGCCGGTTTTGTGCTGGATGTAACCAACGCACTATTAAGCGTCTGTAAGATTTTCCATTAAGCTATTTTTGGCGAAAATTTAACTATACAATGTCGTCGGATAGCCATCCAACTACCGGAGTTCACAAAAAACGCAAAGAAAAAGAAAAAGACAGGCAACCAAGGTCCAAAACTGACTACGAAGCTTCTAAGCAAGTCACCGGTTCTCAGTGAGGTGCTTTCGCAGCCCCTGACGCCCGCTACTTTAGAGTCGCAGGCCGCTACCGACTCCCATGTGGAGGCGGCCAGGCCACTGGAAACACAAGGTATTGGAGCCTCCGAGATTATTCCCTCAGATGGGTCCGGAGCCGCTGAGCAGGTATCGGCTTCTGAGGGTGTATTCAGACCTAAACAATTATATATTAAACCGACTTCAAAGACGAAGACTAAAACACCTTTAAAGACAAAGAAACAAGTTCACCAGCCACAAGGACAGGCCTCCATGCCCAAAAAACAGATGCTCAAAATGGCCGAAGACTTAATTACCTTGATCAGGGGTTCCCATCCCCCTCTTGATAGGAGGCCTAGTCAAGAGACAGACTATGAATCTTCAGATCAGGTTTCCATTTCTTCTGATTCCTCTTCTGATCAGGAATATTCTCTTCCCCCCTATGAGGACTCTGATGCTGAAGAATCAATTCCTTCAGCTTCTCTTCCTGAGGACTACTGTTTTGGGGAAACCTTGCATACTATTAGGGAGCACTTCCACTGTGAGAACCAAAATTTTTCAGAATCTAAGAAAAGGCTCAGAGACTTCCTTTTACTACCTCAACACAGGCCTCTAGCTATTCCACCTGTGTTGGATATTGTAGATGCATTCTCGGAGTCTAGTCTGACCCCTGACTCTTTATCTCCAGCTCCTGTTAAGCCGGACAGATACTACAGGGTCCCTGACTCTCATAAAGTCCTTTTCAAAAACCCTACTGCAGACCTAGAAACTATTTCTCAGGGTCCAAAAGAGGGGTCAAGGCTTCTACTGCAAAAAACCCTACCCCCTCTGACAGGGATTCTAGGGCACTGGATAGATGGGGAGAAAAGATTTACACATCTGCTACTTTGGCTATAAAGGCCTTAAATTGCCAGATGTTCATTGTGTTCCACTGCTGCAGTCATTACACTTGGGTTAACCTGCCGTCAGGCGGTTCCCCAGTCGGCCTGAGTTCCAAAGTCTTGGTCCGGCGTCGGTTGTTGTCGCCTCCTCCCTGACGTCAGTGCGACAGGGGTATATAAGACGCAGCCAACGCCATTTTCTTCAGTCTTTCTTGCCGCGCGGTGCCCGAAGCAGAAGCAGTTCGCAAGTGCCGGTCGGCCGACTCCTGAGATTTTCATTCCGAATCCAGATCCGAAGTCGTCTACAAAGCTAAGTACCCCGTTGCTAAAACTTTTTCTTGCCTCAGACCGATGTCAGTAAAAGTTAATAACTGTATTTCTTGTGGGAAGCCAATACCTCATAAGGATTTCCACTCCTATTGTATTCCATGCCTAGGCCCAGACCACGACGTCACTGGTTGTCGGTTTTGTGCTAGGTTTAACAAGCGCACTATTAAACGTCGGTTTGATTTTGCCCGACATTATTTTGGCAGAAAATTCAATTACACCATGCCGTCGGAACTTCCTACGACCAGAGTACATAAACGCAAAGACAATGACAGGCATCCGACGCCTCTTCTAGGCCGGTCACCTGTTCTCTGGTTTTCAGCGAGGTGCGTACGCAGCCCCTGACGACCGCTTTCATAGAACCACAGACCCCCTCCGACTCCCACGTGGAGCTGGCTGGGACTTCGGACACTCTAGGTTTTCAGCCTGCCGAAACTAACCCTTCAGAGGGAACTGAAGTAGCTGAGCAATCCACAGCTTCAGAGGGTGTTTTCAGACCTAACCAGTTAACCATTAAACCCTCTGCGAAGTCTAAGCCCCCCCTTAAAAACAAAGAAGCAGATGCAGCATTCTCCAGGACAGGCTTCCATGCCTAAGAAACAAATGCTCAAAATGGCCAAAGACCTAATCACCCTGATCAGGGGGTCCCATCCCCCTCCTGATAAAAGGCCCAGACAGGATGCAGACTATGAATCTTCCGACCAGGTGTCCATTTCTTCAGATTCATCCTCAGACCTAGGGATATTCCCTACTCCCTTATGAGGATTCTGATGCTGAGGAATCAATTCCATCAGCCTCTCTGCCTGAGGACTACTCCTTTGGGGGAGACACTACATACCATAAGGGAGCATTTCCATTGGGAAGGCCAGGATTACTCAGAATCCAAGAAAAGGCTCAGAGACTTCCTTTTATTACCTCAACACAGACCCCTTGCTATTCCGCCAGTGTTGGATATTGTGCACTGAATCCAGCTTAAACTCCTTACCTCCAGCCCCAGTTAAACCTGATAGATATTAGAGTCCCTGACTCTCACAAATTTCTGTATAAAAGCCCTGTTGCTGACTCTGAAACTATTTCTCAGGGACCCAAAGGGATTAAGGCCTCATCAGCAAAAAATCCAGTTCCCTCTGACAGAGATTCCAGAGCATTAGACAGATGGGGAAAGAAAGTATATACGTCTGCAACTTGAGCAATGAGAGCCTTAAATTGCCAGTTTCACATGCTAAAATATCAGCAATTTTTGATGTCTCAGTTGAAACAAAATATGCTTCCAGATTCAGATCCTCCTAATTGTAAAGAAATGCCGGATTTATTGCATGCAGCTGAACAAGTGGGAAAACATACTTTGCAATGTGGGTGTGATTCCTTAGAGGCCTCCTGTAGAGCAGCAGTTACAGGCTCTGTCATTAGAAGACATGCTTGGTTAAAAGAACATACATTACCAGATCATGTTAAGGCAAAATTATTGGATGCACCTTTACAGCGGGATGTGTTGTTTGGAGTTAAGGCAGAGGAGGTATTAAAGAAAATGGAGGACAAAGCTAAATCTATGCAAATGGTCAAGGATTTTTTACAGGTACAGCCACCTAGATTTAGCAGACACTGGCCTACAAAGAATTGGTTCTTTCCAGTCTCAGACAGACCTCAAAGGGGCAGATCCAGATGCCCTAGAGGCAGATCACAGCCACAAGGATCCTACAGGCCTAAGCAGTGGAGTGCTTCTACCTCCAAAGGTGGAGAAGACAAAGCACAATCATACAGGAAACAGTCCAAATGACTTCCCCCTGCCTGCACCAAGCACTTATCTTCTGGCAGCACCCTTAGGGGGAAAACTAGCACTTTTTTTTCTCAAAATTGACACATTATAACCCAGGACAAATGGGTTCTAGACCTAGTGTCACAAGGCTACAAGTTTCATTTCCATACCCTGCCAAGGGCAAACAGTTGGCCAGACCTGCCAAAAAATCAATGGGCAGAGGCTCAAAAACAAGTCGCAGCTCTCATGGACATGATGGCTATTCAACAAGTGCCACAGCAATAGCAGGGACAAGGATTTTACTAGACTCTTCTTGGTTCCCAGAAAGGACAAAGCATGGAGACCAATACTGGACCTGTATATTCTAAACACTTTCCTGGATATACCAAAATACAAGATGTTGACCTTACAACAGCTTCTGCCCATGCTGGGCAACAAGGCTTGTCTCGTGACTTTAGACCTAAAAGAGGCATACCTGCATGTCCCAATCAGACAATCATGCAGAAGATACCTCAGATTCAAGGCTGGCTCAAAGCATTACCAATTCGCTGCACTGCCCTTTGGCTTATCTACTGCGCCCAGGGTCTTCACAGAGTGCCTGGCACCAGTAATTGCTTACTGCAGACAAAGAGGAATACAAATATATCCTTACTTGGACAACTGCCTCATACAAGCAGAGAACAACGACATTCTACTACAGCATCTGACGTTTGTGACAAGACTTTTAACATGCCTAGGGTACACAGTCAACAAAAAGAAATCAAAACTAGTACCCTCTCAAGAGATAATATTCCTGGGTGCAAGCTTAAATACAACTGCCCAGATGGCTTATCTCACTCCAGACGAACAAAGGCAACTGACTACCTATTTCAAGGAAATGGCAACAAAGGCCCAGTTATCTGCAAGAAAAATTCTGCAGGCTTTGGGCTTCATGACATCCTGCATCTTACTAATTCCATATGCAAGACTGCATATGAGGAAAATTCAATGGTACCTAAAAAGTGTCTGGACACAACATTGCCACAGTCTGGAAACAATGATTACTCTAATTCCCTGCCTGCAACAGGAGTTTCAATGGTGGACAAAGGCTTGTCACCAAAACAAGGGACAGCCATTCTCACTACCCCCAGCCAGGCAGAGCCCAACGACGGATGCTCCAGATTATGCCTGGGGGGCAGACATGGCAGGAAGAGGCATTCAGGGCACCTAGTCCTCAAACCAAAAGCATCTACACATCAATCAAAAAGAGATGCTAGCTGTTCAAAATGCCCTGACAGCCTTCAAGGACCTACTTCATCCGGGGCAACTACTGATAAAGACAGACAACACCACGGTCATGTGGTACATAAACAAGCAGGGGGGCACTCATTCTTATCCTATGTGCAGACAAGCCATGGCTTTATGGGACACAGCATTGACTTACCAAGTTCATCTGCAGGCACAATTCCTGCCAGGAAAGGACAATACTCTGGCAGACGAACTAAGCAGAAACCTCATGGATTACCCACAAGTGGCACCTGGATCCACAAGTCTTCAGCATGATAATAAAGAAATGGGGACGCCCGGACATAGATCTATTTGCCTCCCCTCAAAACAATCAACTAAAAGGATTCTGCACAAGGACCTGTCACAGACAAGCTTGGAAAGTGGACGCCTTATCTTTCAACTGGACAAACCTATCAGTATATGCCTTTACTCCACTGCCTCTCCTCCCCAAGGTACTCCTAAAGGTCAGGCAGGAGAAACCAAAAATGATTCTGATTGCCCCAGACTGGCCATGCCAGTACTGGTATCTGATCTTGAGGAATTTGTCCCAATGCCCAGCCTGGACCTTACCTCAAATACCTCATCTACTGACCCAGCAAAACAATCAGATTCTGCACAGCCAACTCAGGGCTCTAAACCTGGCAGCATGGTGGATAATGTAGCCATACAAAAACCACACCTCTCTGTAAAGCTGTGATGGATGTCATTTTAGAAGCCAGAAGGCCTAGTACTAGAAAATCCTATGCTGGGAAATGGAAAATATTTTGCACTTGGAACAAAGCTCAAGAAACAGATACAGCTGTTCCAAATATTCCTCAGATTTTGCAATACTTAACTGAGATGCTGGACAAAGCTCTATCTTTTTCATCAGTTAAAATCCATGCCTCTGCCATTTCAGCTCATTGCAATACAGAGCCACCACTCTTCTCATCCTTTATTAAGGCAGTACCTCAGAGGAGCCAAAAACATAAGGCCTCCAAGGAGAACGCCAATACCTGCATGGGTCCTCAATTATGTCTTGGAAAAACTCACCTTACCTCCTTTTGAGCCAGCTGCTACTGCGGATATAAAGTTCTTATCTTGGAAAACAGCTCTGCTCCTAGCAATAACTTCTGCAAGACGAGTTTCAGAGCTACAGGCTCTCATGGCTGTGGAACCCTTTATCATTTTTTATCCAGACAGGGTCTCTCTGAGAACAAACCCTACATTTATGCTTAAGGTCGTATCCAGTGTTGCCCTTAACCAAGCAATTCATTTGCCAACTTTTTATCCAAATCCACAGAACAAAGGGGAGAAAATTTTGCATTCTTTGGACGTACACAGACAACTTAGATTTTACTTGGACAAAACTAAAGTTTTCAGAAAGACAGAACAATTACTAGTGGCATATGCCACAGCATCACAAGGAAAGGCCATCTCCAAGCAGACTATTTCAAAATGGATAGGTCACTGCATTCGATTCTGCTACTCACAGCATGGCAAACCAGTGCCTAAGGGCATTAGGCCACATTCAACCTGAGCTGCAGCCACTTCTGCAGCCTTTCTCAGGGGAGTACCAACGAAAGACATTTTAGAGGCTGCTACTTGGAGTGCAGTGCATACCTTTACAAAACATTACAATCTGCCTCTTTACTCTAAATCCAGGGCAGGCTTTGTCACTGCAGTTCTACAGGGCCTCATAGCCGCTCCTAGTGCTGTTTAGCTCCAACCCCCCAACCATAGCTTTGGGACTCAACCCAAATATAATGACTGCAACAGTGAAACACGAAGAACATAGTACAGTTGTGTACACTTACCATAAATGTAGATGTTTGAGTGTATTCACTGTTGCAGTCCAGGTTACCCCCCGCCATCCCCCTTATTTTTGTTGGAACTTATCTTTACTTCTCTAAGCTATACAACCTGGGTGGTGTATTTGCTTATAGATGAAGGTAAAGCTTATTTTGGTGTATGTATGTTTTATTTACATAATTTTAGCCTACCCTTTTGGGGGCACCTGACATCTGGGGCAAGAAAAACTGAATAAAATGGCATTGGCTGCATCATTTATACCCCTGACAACCTGACGTCAGGGAAGAGGCGACAGCAACCAACGCAGGACCCAAGACTTTGGAATTCAGGCCGACTGAGGGCAACCTGCCAGCAGGATATCCCAAATGTAATGACTGCAACAGTGGATATACTCGAACATCTACATTTATGGTAAGTGTACACAACTGTACTTTATACCACATGGATCTCCATGGGCAGCCCTAATTGCTGCATTTATTTGTTTTATCAGACTTCTTACTTTTGGGTTTTATTGACCTTCTGCAGTCTATTTCTCTCATTGATCTTGTATCTATCCATGTCCATTAAATAAAGCAACTCTTCTCTTATTTCATTTTCTTCCAAACTGAGGGGACATCCCTTGTTTAACGTTTCCTGTGGGCATTTTGTAGAAAGTTCTATAGCATCTTCCTGTGGCACATTCTCTTCAGTTTCATCCTATGTCATGTGTTGCTCTGTCATAGGTGTGTACTAGGCCAATGGCCCTGGAGCCTTTACAAGCCTAGTACATAGGATTTCCCTGGGATCGTGCCACCCAGCCTTAGTTCTTAGTGCCTCTATCGAGTAGAGCCACTGGAGTGATCCCCAGCATGAATTTTCTATTTCCCATCTACTCATCAAGATTTCTCTTGAAGATGGCCAGTGAGGTGCTCTGCTTGACATGTATGGGAAGTATATTCCATAGCATGGGCAGTCTCTGGGTTATGAACCTGTCCCTCCAGCATGTTCTGTTGATTGTGGTAATGAGGTTGAGGTCTCTGGAGTCTGTGGTGCGGAGGGATTAGGATTTCTTTATATGTAGGATTTGTAACAGAGCTGGGTCAAACATGGCATTGTAAGTCAAGCAGAGATTGCCTCTAAGTAGGCAATATGAGAGCGAGAATAGTTGGAGTTTGAGTCTGTCCATATAGGACAAGTGTTTAAGGCCTAGGATCCTCTTTGTGAGGTACTTTTGCGATCTCTCCAGTTGTTGCGGGTGTCTAGTGAGGTGCATGCCAAATGGGGCATTGTACTCTAAGACTGGCCTAATGAGGGAAGAGTAGAGGGAGACAATGACCTCTTTCTTCCTGGATGCAAAACCCTTAGTAATGAGATGTGCCACATAGAAGGACTTTCTGACCTCAGTGGCAACGTGGTGGTCAAAAGAGAGGTTGCTGTCAACCTGTTTTCCCAGATCTCCTATAAACGCCTTCTGTGTTCAGTGGGCTACCATCAATATGGTAATTCAAGGGAAACCCTTTTTTCTCAAAGGGGATGAAGACACATTTTTTGGCATTGAGCTTAAGGCCATGGTTCTGACACCAGTTGTTGGTCTCATTGAGGCCTTTCTGCAGGATGTCAGCATCACTTGGGTAGTTAATAATAGCTCCCAACTTGCAGTCATCTGCGAACTTTGTCAGCCAGAGTCCCTTTGTGTTGACCTGGACTTCAGAGAAGTAGATACCAAACAGGAGAAGGACCCAGGACCGAACTGTGTGGGACTCCACTCGTGACTGGTCAGCAGTCTGACTTGGAGTCATCTACTTTCACGCTGTGGGTTTTATCTGTGAGCCAATTTGCAACCCACTTAGTGATGTAGGAGTTTATGCCTAGCTTAGTAAGTTTTTCTATGATTCCTGAGTGGGGAATGGTATCAAAGGCCTTGGCCAAATCAAGGTAGGCTGTATAAACCACCTTACCTTCTTCCACAGCTCTGGTGACTGGCTCAAAGAAGTCGACTAAGTTGAGCAGGCATATGAACTACCCTTCACAAAACCAAACTGTGTAGATCCAGAGTTTGGAGATTCCCTATATTTTTGTTTATTCGGTCCATGATGATGAGTTCCATAGCTTTGCACATCAGGCTAATGGGGCAATAGTTTCCGGGGTCTGTAGTCGCTCCTTCTTTGTGGAGAGGGATGACTGTAGCAGTGCGCCATTCGGTAGGGACAAAGCCTGAGGTGAGGCTATGATTGAACAGGGCACACAAGTGACATGCCAGTTTACTCTGTAGTTCATGTAGAACACAGCCAGGGATACTGACAGGTCCCATAAAAGGTGTATTCTTGGCCTTGGACAGTGCTGTTTTAACCTGTGTAGCAGTAATACTGGGTGCCTGGCAATCTACTGGTATTGTGATTGGCCCTTGGGGGGGGTAAAGTTAGCACTGAATCTGTCCGCCAGTGTATTCAGTATCTGTTGGCTCGGTGTAGGAGGTACCATTGTGCAGTAGCTCAGAGCAAATCTGGGTATTGCCTTGGAGATTCTTTACATAACTATAAAAGTCCTTGTTGTCTTTACTATCTGCTGCAATTCTGTTTTTATAGCTAGCTTTAGAGGATTTGATGAGGGATCTCAACCTTTTGTTGAGGCTGATAAGGGAGTTTTTCCAGTCTTGGGACTTCACCTTTTTCCACATCAGTTTCCTCCGCCTGCTGTAGAGTTTGTTTATGACAGGAGACCACCAGATTGGCTTCCTTTTTTTTTGTGGAGAGCATCTTAGATCTATTGGGTATGGCGAGATCCATGCATTTGTGTACGTATTTGTACAGTGCATTGGTGTATGATTTGGCAGTCGTGCAACTATTCTCCATTTGCATGGGTGCCGTACCTCTGTTTTTAGGAGCCCAGAGTTAGCTTTGGTGATGTTTTTCATGGTGATGATGTCCTTCATGGATGCATCTGCAGTCATAACAAGTGGGTTGTCCTGTCGTCAGGCAGCCCCGCAGTCGGCCGGATTCCAAAGTCCGGGTCCGGCTTCGGCTGATGTCGCACTCCTCCCGACGTCATCTCTGTTGGTCTTCGGGTATAAAAGCATCAGCCGACGCCATTTTCCTCAGTCTTTCTTGCCGCGTGGCGCCCGAAGCAGAAGCTGTTCGCAAGTGCCGGTCGGTCGGATCCAGAGATTACTTCTACCGAATACTACTTCGAAGACTTCTAAAGCTAAGTACCCCGTTGGGGACTCTTTCTTGCCTCAGCCGATGTCAGAAAAAGTTAACAATTGTTTAACCTGTGGGAAACAAATACCTCATAAAGATTTCCACTCATACTGTCTGCCTTGTTTAGGCCCAGCCCACGACGTAGCAGCCTGTTCGACCTGTGCTTCTTTTAACCGACGAACGCTTAGGCGTCGGTCGGAGTTTGCAGAACAGTTTTTCGGTACTGATTTTGCGTACATTATGCCGTCGGATCCTCCGACTACCCCCAAAAAATGCAAAGATAAAGACCGACACTCGCGGTCCGCGGTTTCGGCCGAAACCACGGTAAAGCAAACCGCGAGTGTCTCGGTTTCGGCCGAAACCGAGAAAACTGCTCAAAGTACAGCTGAACCTTTTCTAACAACTGAGGCCCCTGCTACAACTCTTGAATCGACCTCAGAAATTTTACCCACTACGGTGGTTGACTTATCAGACACCATCCCCTTGGATGTCTCTACCCCAGCACGTGGTGCTGCTAGGCCTCCAGCTGCCATGTCCATTAAGGCCTTCGCCAGGGCTAAAGCAGCCAAGACTACTAAATCAGTGCCTGTTAAACCCCCCACATCCAGGCCCTCTTCTAGTTCTCAAATGCTTTCTTTGGCAGAAGATTTAATTTCTTTAATTAGAGGATCTCAACCTCACCCAGACAGGGCCTCTCAGCCCCCTGAGAAGAGACCTAGGGCAGAGCCCCCTGAGCCAGTTTCTACTGATGATTCTGCTGATGAATCAGACATAACTGATCAGCCTGAGGCTCCCTTCTCCAATTTTGAAGATTCTGATGCTGAAGAATCCATTCCAGCTGCTTCCCCACCAGAAGAATTCTCCTTTGGGGAAACCTTGCATGCCATGCGAGAACAGTTCCAATGGCAGCAACAGGATTTTTCAGACTCCAGAAAAAGACTTAGGACCTTTCTGCACCTCCCACAGCACAGGCCCTTAGCTATACCTCCTGTTCTCTCTGTGGTGGATGATGCTTTCAATGATGTTTGCTCCGCTCCAGATTCTTTACCCCCAGCCCCTGCCAAACCAGACAGATTTTACAGGGTGCCAGATACTCAACACCACCTTTACAAGGCCCCACTTGCAGACCCAGAAACTATATCCCAGGGTCCCAAGGCAGTAGCCGCGACCACAGGTAAAACCCTATTCCTTCTGAAAGGGAAGCAAGGTCACTAGACAGATGGGGTAAAAGGTCTACACTTCAGCTACTCTCTCAGCTAGAGCTTTAAACTGTCAGTTTCACATGATACAATACCAAGAGTTTATGCTTGATCAGTTAACTAAAAAACTAACCACTGATGATTCTCTTGATAAGAAATATGTATTAGAGATGGTAAATAACATACAACAGGTTAGCAACCATTCCTTAAAATGTGGCTATGATGCACTGGAGGCTTCATTTAGATCAGCCATGACAGGCACAGTGATAAGAAGGCATGCATGGCTAAAGGAACAAGCTTTACCGGATCATGTTAAAGCTAAGTTGCTAGATGCTCCTATGGACAAGACAAGTTTGTTTGGTACACCTGCCCAGCAGGTTATGAAGAAAATGGAAGAAAAGGCAAAATTTGTTCAAACTGTTAAAGATTTCTTGCAGGTTCAACCCCCAAGGTTTAGCAGGAACTGGCCTGCCAAAAATTGGTCCTTTCCTGACTTCACAAAATTTCAAAGGGGTAGAAATAGGCGTTCCAGAGGCAGAAACCAATCCAGAGGAGGTGCCTACAGAGGACGACAGTGGCAAGGTAACAACAGAGGCACAGACACAGCCACTGCCACTACATCAGCACAACCGCAGTGACTTAATCCTAAATCCGCCTACCAGGGAACAAATAGCAGCCCCTCTAGGCGGAAAGTTAACCTTATTTTCAAAGAACTGGCACTACATAACAAAAGACAAGTGGATTTTACAAACCATAGATCAAGGTTACGGTTTCACTTCCACACTTTACCAGTCAAAGAGGAATGCCAAATCTACCTCCAAATCAAAAACAGAGGCTCTACGCCAGATAATGGAGTTAGCAAACATGAGAGCTGTGGAAAGAGTGCCAACAGCAGAACAAGGAAAGGGGTTCTACTCCAGACTATTCCTAGTTCCAAGAAAGGAAAAAGTTGGAGACCAATTCTCGACCTGTCCACCTTAAATACATACATCATTGTCCCAAAATTCAAAATGCTGACCCTACAGCAACTTCTTCCCATGCTGGGCAAGGAGTCTTGGCTGGTAACTCTAGATCTCAAGGAGGCATACCTGCACGTCCCCATTCGACCAATCTGCAGAAGATACCTCAGATTTCTTGCAGGATCAGAGCACTATCAATTCTCAGCATTGCCCTTTGGCTTATCTACTGCCCAGAGTATTCACAAAATGCCTGGCATCAGTAATCGCCCATTGCAGACTACAGGGAATTCAAATTTACCCATACCTGGACGACTGCCTGCTACAAGGGACAACAAAAGCAAGCTGACAACAGATTTACAAAGGGTCATTTACTTGCTACAAGGACTGGGATACACAGTCAATTTACAAAAGTCAAGACTGATACCATCCCAAACAAGGACTTTCTTGGGCGCGGAATTGGACACAGTACAACAAATGGCATTCCTGACTACAGAAAAACAAAAGAACTTCCTCTTTACTTCTTGGCACTAACAAAACTGAACAAGTTAACAGCAAGAAAAGTTCTACAGGCCTTGGGCTTCATGGCATCATGCATAATCTTGGTCCCATTTGCCAGACTACATATGAGGAAACTACAGTGGTACCTAAAGAATTTATGGTCCCAACACAGACACAGTCTAGAAACAGAAATCCCACTAATTCCATGCTTAAAACAGGAGTTCCTATGGTGGGCTCAGGCATGCCAGTCAAACCCAGGCCTACCCTTTCGCAGATGTCAACCAAGCCAGACCATCACAACAGACGCTTCAGACCTAGGATGGGGGGCCCACATGCTGGACAAATGCGTGCAAGGATTGTGGACACAGGATCAACTTCACCTGCACATCAATCTAAAAGAAATGCTGGCAGTAAAACTGGCAATCCAAAAGTTCAAACCATTTCCCAAAGAGGGCCAGTTGATGATAAGGACAGACAACACCACAGTCATGTGGTACATCAACAAACAGGGAGGCACTCATTCATACCCCCTATGCAGAATGACCTTGGAGCTGTGGACCCTGACACTCAGCTACAACATTCAGTTACAGGCAATATTTGTACCAGGGAAAGACAATACTCTGGCAGACATATTAAGCAGAACCACTTCGGATGCCCACGAATGGAAGCTGCACCGGACATCTTCAAGACCATCTCAAGAAATGGGGAATGCCACAGATAGACCTATTTGCATCACCTCTCAATTACCAGCTCAAAAATTCTGCACAAGGACATTCCACCCACTAGCATGGAAAGTGGACTCACTCTCCTTCAACTGGAAAGGCCTAACAGCATATGCATTCCCACCTCTTCCTTTGATACACAAGGTACTGCTAAAAATAAGGGAAGAACGTCCAAGGATAATCCTGATAGCTCCAAACTGGCCAAGACAACACTGGTACCCACTACTGAAGAGCATGTCTCGGAACAATATGTGGCCAATACCACTGATGCCTTTGATGTTAACTCAGAACAACTACAGCATCATACATCCAAACCTAAAAACGCTGCAACTGACTGCATGGAACATCACATAGCAGCAGCTAATCCAGAACTTTCCCAAAGAGTTAAAGACATTATTCTTGAAGCACGCAGACCTTCAACAAGAAGGAACTATGCTGGAAAATGGAAAAGGTTTGTCATTTGGAGTACGGAAAGAGGAAAAGATGTGTCAAACATAGATATGCCTAACATTCTGGAGTATCTGGCCGAACTTCTTCATTCAGGCCTGTCCTACTCCTCCATCAAGATACATGCATCAGCTATTTCAGCAGAATACAGCTTTGATCCACCTGTTTTTCGCACCCTTTGCTCAGGCAGTTCCTCAGAGGAATCAAGAATGTAAAACCTCCAAGGAAACCACCATTACCAGCTTGGGATTTAAACTTTGTGCTAGAAAAGTTGACACTATCACCCTTTGAACCAGCAGCAACAGCAGACCTACAACACCTGTCATGGAAAACTGCTTTCCTACTGGCAATTACTTCAGCAAGGAGGGTTTCAGAACTACAGGCCTTAATGGCAGTGCAACCCTTCCTAATCTTCCACCAAGATAGAGTGTCCTTGAGGACTAATCCTACATTTATGCCCAAGGTGGTATCCAGAGTGTCTTTAAACCAGGCAATCCACCTACCTACCTTCTTTCCCAACCCACAAAACAGAGGGGAAAGAATACTGCATACCTTGGATGTACATAGACAGCTACGCTACTACTTGGACAGAACAAAAAAAGAGCAGAAAGACTGACCAACTCTTTGTAGCCTATGCAACAGGAAGGGAAGGAAAAGCTATTTCCAAACGGACAATCTCCAAATGGATAGGAAATTGCATACGATACTGTTACTCCTTCCATGGAAAACCAATTCCACAGAACATAAGACCTCATTCTACAAGGGCAACAGCCACTACCACAGCCTTCTTACGAGGAGTGGCAACCAAAGACATTATTGAGGCGGCTACTTGGACCTCCGTGCATACATTTGCCAAGCATTATAATTTGCCTCTTTATTCCAGATCCCGAGCAGGGTTTGCCACTGCTGTACTGCAAGGGATCCTAAACACACCATAATCTACTTTTATCCTCCTCCCCTAGTTGGCTATGGTATTCTACCCACTTGTTATGACTGCAGATGCATCCATGAAGGACATAGTACAGTTTTGTACCTACCATAAATGTAGATGTCCGAACTGGATAGCATCTGCAGTCAGGATTTACCTCCCTCCTTCCCCTCTGTGGTACTCCTAGGGTGTTTACCCTCCTAATAGCTAGCTTTTGGGGGGGGGAGTCTTTTATGGTGTATTTGTTTGTATATATGTACATATATGCTTATTGCTGTGTTTACCTCTATCTATTTGGAAACATTGGCATCTATCCAAATTTTTAGCCTGCAAGAGGGCTACTGGCATCTGGGGCAAGAAACACTGAGGAAAATGGCGTCGGCTGATGCTTTTATACCCGAAGACCAACAGAGATGACGTCGGGAGGAGTGCGACATCAGCCGAAGCCGGACCCGGACTTTGGAATCCGGCCGACTGCGGGGCTGCCTGACGACAGGACAACCCACTTGTTATGACTGCAGATGCTATCCAGTTCGGACATCTACATTTATGGTAGGTACAAAACTGTACTTTCTTCAGGTTTCATTGTTGCGGTCATTACATTTGGGTTATCTGCTTGCATGTAGCTCTCTGTTGGCCTGATTAACAAAGTCTTGGGTCCTGCATCGGTTGCTGTCTCTTCTTCCGTGACGTCAGATTGTCAGGGGTATAAAACATGCAGCCGATGTCATTGCATCAGTCTTCCTTGCCGTGCGGTGCCCGAAGCAGATGTTCTTCGTGTTTCACTGTTGCAGTCATTACATTTGGGTAATCTGCTGTCAGGTTGCCCTCATTCGGCCTGATTAACAGCGTCTTGGGGCCTGCGGTGGTTGCTGTCCCTTCTTCCATGACGTCAGGGGTATAAAACATGCAGCCGACGCCATTACATCAGTCTTTGTTGCCACGCAGTGCCCGAAGCAGAAGCAGTTTACAAGTGGCAATCAGCTGACTCCTAAAATTTTCGTTTACGAGTTTCAGAACCGAAGTCTTCAACTAAAAGCTAAGTACCCCGTTGGAGAAACTTTTTCTTGCTCCTTACCGATGTCAGTAAAACTTAATAATTGCATTACTTGTGGGAAGCAAATAACTCTTAAGGATTTTCATTTGTACTGTATTCCTTGCCTTGGCCCTGACCACAGCGTGCCTTGCTGTCGGTTTTGTGCTAAATTTAATCAACGCACGATTAAACGTCTGTATATTTTTGCTTCTACATATTTTGGCTCAAGATTTAACTATCCAGAAATGTCGTCTGTTAGCAATGCGACTACCGGAATACTTAAAATACACAAAGAAAAAGAGACAGGCTGTCAAGGTCCAAAGCCGATGACGACGCTTCTCCTAAGCCAGTTGCTGGTACTCAGTGAGGTGCTTTTGCAGTCCCTGCTACCCACTACTTTTGGTTCGCAGGCCTCTACGGAGACCCATTCGGAGTCCGGTATGACGCGAGATGCTTTAAGTATTGAACCTGCGGATATTTCTACCTTAGATGGGTCTAGAGCCGCTGTGCAGGCACCGGCTTCTGAGGGTGTTTTCAGGCCTAAAGATTTTTATGTTAAACCGACTCCATCTTCAAAACTAAGGCCAAAATCTACTTCGATGTTTAAAAAACTGACGCTTGGGCCACGTGTACAGGCCCCAATGCCTTAAAAACAAATTATCAAAATGGCTGAAGATTTAATTACCTTGATCAGGAGTAGCCATCCCCCTCCTGCTAAGCGGCCTAGGCAAGACACTGACTGTGAATCTTCAGATCAGGTTTCTATTTCTTCTGATTCTTCTTCTGAACAGGATTTATCTATACCTACTTATGAGGACTCTGATGCAGAAGATTCCATCCCAACTGCTTCTCCCCCTGAGGATTTCTCTTTTGGAGAAACTTTACGCACCTTAAGGGAACACTTCCACTGGGAAAGTCAGGATTTCTCTGAATCTAAAAAGAGACTTGGGGATTTTCTTCTTCCTCAGCATAGGCCTTTGGCTATACCTCCTGTTCTAGACATTGTTGTTGTTTTTTCAGAATCCAGTTTGACTCCTGATTCTCTGCCTCCGGCTCCTAGAAAGCCAGACAGATACTACAGGGTTCCTGACTCCCACAAATTCCTTTTCAAAAACCGTACTGCTGATCCTGAAACCATTTCTCAGGGTCCCAAGGGCATTAAGGCCTCTAGTGCTAAAAATCCTACCCCTTCTGACAGAGATTCCAGGGCGCTGGATAGATGGGGTAAGAAGGTTTACACGTCTGCAACCTTGGCAGTCAGGGCTTTAAACTGTCAGTTTCATATGCTTCAATATCAACAGCATGTCATGGGACTACTTAAACAGAAAATGATGTAGAGGCCTGCCACCAAAACAAGGGACTGCCATTCACTCCACGCCCTGCCGCCCAAACCCTGACTACAGACGCATCAGACTATGTTTGGGGGGGGCGCATCTGGCAGGCAAATGCATTAAGGGCAAATGGAGCCCAAATCAAATGCATCTACATATCAATCAGAAAGAGATGCTAGCTGTACAGAATGCTCCGACAGCCTTCAAGGACTACCTTCATTCAGGACAACTACTGATAAAGACAGACAACACCACAGTCATGTGGTACATAAACAAGCAGGGGGGTACACATTCCTACCCCCTTTGCAAACTAGCCATGGCATTGTGGAACACGGCCTTGACTTATCAAATACATCTACAAGCTCAATTCCTGCCAGGAAAGCTAAATACTCTGGCAGACGAACTAAGCAGAAATCTTATGGACCCACACGAATGGAAACTGGAACCACAAGTTTTCAACATGTTGACACGCAAATGGGGGAGCCCAGACATAGTTCTTGAGTGAGGCAAAAAGATCCATCAGTTGGACGAATTCTGCACAAGAATTCATCACAAAAAAGCTTGGAAAGTGGATGCTCCATCATTCAACTGGAAAAAACTATCAGTCTATGCTTTTCCCCCTCTGCCTCTGCTCTCCAAAGTCCTACTAAAAGTCAGACAGGACAAACCAAAATTGATTCCGATTGCTCCAGACTGGCCTTGCCAACACTGGTACCCACTCCTGTGCAATGTGTCACACCTTCCTTCGTGGCACCTGCCTCAGACACCTTACCTACTGTGTCAGCAGAACTACCAAATTCTGCACACTCATCTCCAAACTTTGAGTCTTGCAGCGTGGCTAATCAACTAATTTCACCCTTGGCATCTCTCGGCAAACCTGTGATGGATGTCAGTTTGGAGGCTAGAAGGCCTAGTAGTAGAAAATCTTATTCTGACAAATGGAAAATATTCTGTGCCTGGAACCAATCACAAGGAATAAGCACAGCAATGCCCAATATTCCTCAGATTCTGCAATACTTAACTGAGATGCTTCACAAGGGCCTATCTTTTTCTTCCATAAGAATCCATGCCTATGCCATTTCAGCTCATTACAACACAGAACCTCCCATGTTCTGTCATCCTCTGCTAAAGCAGTATCTCAGAGGGGCCAAAAATTTAAGACCTCCCAGGAGAGCACCAACTCCTGCATGGGACCTCAATTTTGTTTTGGAAAAACTCACTCTACCTACTTTTGAGCCAGCCGCTACTGCGGACCTAAAATTTCTCTCTTGGAAAACGGTTTTCCTATTAGCAGTCACTTCAGCTAGAAAGATTTCAGAATTACAGGCTCTTATGGTAGTGGAGCCTTTCATTATTTTTTATCCAGACAGGGTGTCTCTCAAGACCAATCCAGCCTTTATGCCTAAGGTGGTATCCAGTGGGTCTCTTAATCATACCACTCATCTGCCAACTTTCTTTCCTAATCCACAAAACAAGGATGAGCAGATTCTGCATTCATTGGATGTACACAGCTTAGATTTTACTTAGGACAAAATCTCTAAGAAAATCTGAACAACTATTGGTGGCATTTGCTGCAGGGGCAGAGGGAAAGGCTATTTCAAAGCAGACTATTTCCAAATGGGATAAGCCATTGTATTTGTTTCTGCTATATGCACCATGGTAAACCTATCCCCAAGGGGATCAGATCTCATTCCACCAGGGCTGCATGTACTTCTGCAGCCTTTCTCAGAGGGGTTCCTACCAGAGACATTCTAGAAGCTGCTACCTGGAGCTCAATTCATACGTTCACCAAACATTACCATTTGTCTCTCATCTCTAAATCCAGAACTGGCTTTGCCACTGCTATCCTGCAGGGCCTTATAGCTGCTCATAATGCTGTATAAATCCATCCTCCCAATGATAGCTTTGGGATTCTACCCAAATGTAATGACTGCAACAGTGAAACACGAAGAACATAGTACAGTTGTGTACACTTACCATAAATGTAGATGTTAAGAGTGTATTCACTGTTGCAGTCCTGGTTACCCTCCCTCCAGCCCCCTGACTTCGTTAGGCTATACCTCTTCTCTCCTTTTCAATGCTTAAGAGCTTTTTGGTGTATTTGCTTTTTTGTTTGAGGTATAACCTTGTATATTTATAGAATTAAATAGCTTCCCATTAGGGGGGCACCTGACATCTGGGGCAAGAAAAACTGATGTAATGATGTTGGCTGCATGTTTTATACCCCTGACGACCTGACGTCACGGAAGAAGAGACAGCAACCGACGCAGTACCCAAGACTAATCAGTTTGACTGAGGGCTACCTGCAAGCAGATAACCCAAATGTAATGACTGCAACAGTGAATACACTCGAACATCTACATTTATGGTAAGTGTACACAACTGTACTTTACCTTTGTTGGGGGGGGGTGGTGGGAGGGATGTGGATTTCCAAGGTGATTAGCTTGTGATCGGATCTAACCAGGGAGGAGTTGACTATTGGTGTATAGCAATGGTCACCCATGTTAGTAATGACCAGGTCAAGGATGTTGCTACCTCTAGTGGGGGTAAGAAC
Source organism: Protopterus annectens (assembly GCF_019279795.1). NCBI lineage: Eukaryota > Metazoa > Chordata > Ceratodontiformes > Protopteridae > Protopterus > Protopterus annectens. Next base: position 669,222,752 of record NC_056743.1, read on the forward strand.
GAGCTGGTCCATGGCATTGGAATTAATTATTTCCAGAAAGCGTTGGGCAAGTGTATTGGTACATGAGTAGTTTTCCCCATTAATGGAGGGGTAGTTGAAGTCACCTAGTATGAGTGTGTTAGGTTAGACCCTAATATTCTCCAGGGTGCTTCGGAATGTGGAGTGTGAATTTTGGGACATGGTTGGGGACCTATAGCAGGCTACGACCTGAATTGCTGTCGTACCCCCTGAAGTATCTCAGATGCATTATGTTCGGCTACCAGTCTGTAGGTGTGCGCATCTTTTATGAATATGGAAACACCACCGCCTTTAGAGCTTCGTTCTAAGTTCTGTGGCCGAAAGGTGCGGAATGAGTTTGTAGCCTGGTAATGCAGGGGTGCTTTCTGCTGCCTTGAACCAGGTCTCTGTTACAACACAAATGTCTATATTCTCCATTTTAAGGTACTTCGAGCGAGTGCATTTTGAGATTTAGACTTCTAGCACTGAGCAGCATGACCCTCAAATTGGCTTTGTTTGTAGCTGTTGCGGTGGTAATTTGGTCTTTGGAACACCGCCTGAAAAAGGCACTATAGGGATGGCAAGAGCCTTGGTCAGTATCCGGAAGCCCAGGGGTGACAGATGCAGGCCATCTCTGGTAAAGCATCGAGGTTTGTCAATCATGTTATCCCAGGCAGACAGATACTGCATCCCCTTAGAATGACACCAGAAACTTAGCCAGTTGTTGAAATCAATCAATGTGATAGTGTTCAATCTCGCCGTTTGTTCTTACACATGGGTTCGGAGCCGATCCTCGGCTCCGTGCCGGCCTCTTGCAAGCTCTGCATCGAGAAGAAGCTCGAGACAATCTAATACCCACAATCCCCCTCTGCCTTTACCTCAGATCTAGTTTGCCGCTGCTGCATACGCATCGTTGGGAGCTAGCTCGAGAGTTTCTAAGCTAAGATATAACTTTTTTTGTTGTATTTTATTAAGGATTCTAGTCTAGTTGATATTATCAGTGTTAAGTGTGATTGTGTTGTGGTTCCGTTAATTCTTTGGTACCGTTAACCTTATTTATCGGTATTTTTGTATCGGGGCCTACACCCTTCATATCTTACCATATTGAGACAAATTTTAACCGGATTTGACAATTACTCGATTGTGACTAACTTTTTTCGGATTTGACTGTGTTTTTCTGGAGTTGTCTTTTTATTCTACAATGTCTGAGAAGGTAAAGTCTGGTTTTAAGCGTTGTCAGTGTGGCCAGAAAATGTCGGTCACTGACAACCATAGTTCCTGCGTCTACTGCCTTGGCCCTCTCCACTTACAAGAGGATTGCTCCATCTGTCACTCTTTTAGTGGGAGGGTCATGACAGATAGGCGCAGGAAACTGATGGACAGAGGTCTATTGAAACCGGCTTTCCAAGAGGCTTTGGATGCTTCTGACCAGGCATCGAAGTCCTCTAAGGAATCGAAGACGTCGGAGCCTAAGTCATCGGCTCCGAGCTCTTCTTCAAAGGTTAGATCACCGGTTCCACAGACTTCGGGGCCGAGTGTTCAACTGGTATCGGTTCCTGAGCCTCGAGTCTTGGAACCGGTGATGGAGCTCCCTCCTTCGGCCATATTGAGGTCGGCTCCGTCTTCGGTTCCTTCAACCCATTCTTCCTCCAAACTTTCGGATGTCGATGTGGATCGCATGGTGCAGAAGTTGTTGGAGCATTCGGCCCTCTCTAAACTTATTTCGGTTTCCACCCAGTTGGTGTTGAAACTTGAAGGCCTTCCTGTATCTCCATCCATTCCTCCTCCGAGACCGATTCAGTCTTTGGAGCCGGAAGAGGCTGATCTGCTGATTGTGGAGCCCTCGGGTCCAGAACCGTCTTTTTCTCGGTCTGTTCCCCTCACCTCGACTCCGTCGGACCCGGTACCGGAGTCTCGGAGCCGACGGTCTGTTCTTGGTTCCGGGGCCGAGAGTCGAACCGACGTGTCGGTTCCGACTCTCCCCCTCGGGGCCTCGGCACGGATCGATTCGGCTCCGTCCTCGGGGTCGATGCCTTCGGTGCCCGTGTCGGGGATTCTTCCCATTTCTTCGGAACCGGGAGACTCTTCGATGCGGGACCCGGGAGCGTTCGACCTGATGAGGAAGGTGTTGTCTACCCAGACAACCACATCAGTGGAAGCAGTTTCTCCTCCCCATAAAGGGCCTTTGTCTTCATCTGCACCCACGGCCACATCCAAGAGTCGGGCACCAGTGCCTCAGCCACCCCTGGAGGGTGCCCCCTCTTCCTCCGAGGCTTCTTCGGATGCTCCCCACGAGGAAGTCCCTAGGAAGAGATTGTGTAAGAGGAGACACTTGGATTCTCCACAGGAATCCTTGACATCTGATACTGACTTAGATGAGTCAGAGGGGTCCCCTAAGTCACCTTCAGAAGATGTCTCTTTTTCAGACATTTTGGAGATCCTGAAACAGAGAGGTGACTGGCAGTCCCTTCCCCCTTCTGAGGATGAGTCAGTTCTGCTGAAGGCATTTGGTGCTCGCCCTTCCTCCTCCTGGGTCACTCTGCCCTTCGACGAACTAATGGAACTTATTGCTCGAAGGGCGTGGGAGACTCCTGACACAGTGGAACCTGTTCAAAGAAAACCAAACAAGTACATCACAGCACCTCAGGATAAGTCCTACCTTACAAAAGGAGTTCCAGTAGTATGGTGGTGGCTGCAGCCACGAAAAAGGAGATGTCGGAGTCTTCTTCGTCTGTCCATCCGCCTAATAAAGATTCTAGGACGATGGATAGATATGGGAAGCGCATTTTTAGTTCAGCGGCTTTTTCCATGCGGTCCCTGAACTATTTGACCCATTTTACACGTCTGCAGAGGGATCTAGTCAAAGAGTTGGGAGATACCCTCCAGGGTGCTACAGATGCAGCTGTCTCAGAGAAAGTGACAGCGCAACTTAATACCCTAACATCGATTGTTAACTCGTCCATGAGGCTGATTTCCTACGCAGCCGAAGGTTCGAGTAGGGCAGCAGCTTCAGCGATTGCTCTTCGTAGACAATCCTGGATGCGCCTATGCTCCTTTGCGGAAGCCTTCAAGTCTTCCTTTACAAACGCCCCATTTGACGGTGCCACTCTTTTTGGCCCCAAGGTAAAGGAGACCCTTACCCGGTGTGAACAAGAGGGAAAGACTCTGTCTGCTGTCGGAGTCCGTTTTTCCACCCCAACCAGACCGTACCCCAAAGGGCAACGCGGTGGGAAAATGTGGTTTCGAAAACCCCAAGGGTCTTTCTCAGGCACACAGGGTGATGCCCGCTCTAGAGGCAGAGGAGGGGCAGAGGTGGAAGATGCCGCCCTGGCGGCAGAGGGGTCCGCAACATCAAGGTGACAGGGAAACACTCCCTGGTAAACCTTTCCAGCACTCCTGAGAGGAGGCCCGACTGTCCTGCTCTGGAGGCAGTCGGGGTTGCTTAGCTTTATACCCTCAGGCCTGGCAAGATATAACTACAGACAAGTGGGTAAAAAGCGTAGTTACCAGAGGTTACTCCATACCCTTCCTATCCTATCCCATTCCAAAGAAAAGACTCCCAGATGTACCGCCCCATCTGCGAGAGCCAGCAGCTTTAGAAATTTCAAAGCTGCTAGAAAAAACACTCATCCAGCCAGTCCCAGCGGACCAGCAAGGATTCGGGACTTACTCATCGTTCTTTTTAGTTCCAAAGAAAACTAGGGTCTGGAGGCCCATTCTAGACCTAAGCTACCTCAATACTTTCGTCAAGAAAGAAAAGTTCCGAATGGTCACGCTTCAATCGATCCTTCCATTCTTACAGAAGGACGAGTGGATGTGCACAATAGATCTAGAGGATGCATACTACCACATCAAAATGGCCAGGGCATCCAGAGATCATTTGCGCTTCCGGCTGGGAGCCAGTCACTTTCAATTTCGAGCCCTGCCCTTTGGTCTGACCTCAGCGCCCAGGGTCTTCACCAAATGTATGGCAGTGGTAGCGTCTCACTTGAGACGTCAGGGATTCCAGGTGTTTCCGTATCTGGACGACTGGCTCCTTTCGGCCACCACCCGGCGTCAACTACTGCAGGCCAGAGACTATGTTCTTCAACTGTGTGTTCACCTAGGGATCTCCGTAAATTTCGGAAAATCCTTACTTCAGCCATCACAAAATATCTTGTTCATAGGAGCAGAGTTAAACACACGTCAATTAATTCTGAGGCTTCCCCCAGAAAGGATATTATCACTGCAGACTCACATACGTCTTCTACTCTTGTCAAGGAAATCTCCTGCAAAACTAGTACTGAAGGTGTTGGGCCTCATGTCAGCCTCCCTTATTGCAATTCCCCTGGGAAGGCTGCACATGAGAGTCCTACAATGGCTACTGTTTGCTCAATGGTCATTTCAACAACTACCTCTAACACACGAGATTCTTATAACAAAGACTTGCAAAACAGATCTAAACTGGTGGCTTCAAACGTGCAACCTTTCCCAGGGGAGGCCGTTTGTGCTACCCACGCCCACAGTTACGGTGACCACGGACGCTTCCCTGATAGGGTGGGGGGGCATCTTTCAGGGACAGACAGTCCAAGGCGAATGGACCAATTTGGAGTACAATCTGCACATCAATGTTCTAGAGTTGAGGGCAGTGTTTCTAGCGTTGCAACACTTTGCTCCCCTTCTTCCTCTAGGGAGTATTGCAGTTCAGACGGACAACATGTCGGTAGTCTGGTACATAAACAAACAAGGGTGAACCAAGTCCTATCAACTATGCAGAGAGGCCATGAGAATTTGGCAGTGGGCGGAGTCCACGGGTCGCTTTCTAATAGCAACGCACATCCCGGGGTCATCCAACGTCATAGCCGACAGGCTGAGCAGAGCAATTCTGTTACCGCACGAGTGGTCTCTAAAACAGTCAGTGGCGAAAAGGATTTTTCGCACGTGGGGCCAGCCTTCCTGCGACCTGTTTGCGTCTCCAATGAATGCCAAATGCAGGAGCTACTTTGCCCTATTACCTCCTCCAGGGGAAGTCCCCAGGACGCACTGGTTTACGATTGGCCCCGGGACTCCTATACGCATTTCCCCATTTCCTCTGATATCAAGTTTCTCCAGAAAGCCAGGAACCTACACAGGACGATAATCCTCATTGCTCCATTCTGGCCTCGTCAAATTTGGTTTCCCTTCCTGAAAATACACTGCATTCGGGGACCCTGGATTCTGGACCCAGAGCCAGATCTATTGACTCACTCGTCAGGGGTTCCCCATCCCGCTCCTGTCACTCCATCTAGCAGCTTGGCTGCTCCAATTCCCAACTTAGCCAGGTCTGATCTTTTGTCACCAGCAGTCCAGGATATATTAGTGGCTTCGCATAAAGCTTCCACTACTAAAACATATACTAGCAAATGGAAACGGTTTGTATTCTGGGCAAATACACACCATGTTGATCCCTTTATAGCTCCTTTGAATAAGATATTAGAGTTCTTAACAGACTTATTTCATCAGGGTGCTTCTCCTGCTACTCTAAGAGTTCAATTGGCTGCCATTTCGAATTTCCATGTGGAAGAATGTGGAGCTCCTATTATGGCTCACAGACTTTGTAAAGCCTTTTTAAAAGGAGTTTTTCATATTAGACCACCGGTCAGATCTCCTACGTCACCTTGGAGTCTAAACTTGTTGCTATCTAAATTAATGTTGCCCCCTTTTGAACCTGCCTCTTCTTGCCCATTAAAATTTTTGTCCTGGAAAACTCTCTTTCTGGTAGCCATTACTTCTGCTAGACGAGTGTCTGAACGAGTGTCTGAACTTCAGGCTCTCTCCATCAAGCACCCTTATTTGATCTTTCACTCTGACAGAGTTTCTCTTTGAACCAATTCATCCTTCCTCCCTAAAGTGTGTTCTATTAACAATATTAATCAGTCCATTGAATTACCCACTTTCTTCAAAAACCACTCCAACAAAATGGAGTATATGTTACACAAATTGGATGTTCACAGACAGCTAAGGTTTTATTTGGATAGAACAAAAAATCACAGGAAAACAGATCAACTCTTTGTGGCTTTTGCTGATAGCAGGAAAGGACTTGCAGTTACCAAAAGAACTCTTTCTAAGTGGTTAACGGATTGTATAATCTATGTCTACGATTCTGCAAATCAACCCCCTTTACACAAACCCAAAGGACATTCCACAAGGTCAATATCTACGTCTTTGGCTCATGCAGCTCGCCTACCTCTGGATGCTATTTGTGCGGCTGCTACCTGGTCTAAGCCACATACATTTATTTCTCATTATAAAGTAGACAAGGTTTCTAGGGACAGGGCAACCTTTGGTTCCACTGTGCTCAAGAACGCCTCCCGTGAGTTCCTCAGGATCAAGGAGCTAGGACGCTACCCATGTGTAAGAACAAACGGCGAGATTGAACACTATCACATATAGAAGTTATGTCCTTACCATAACGTTCCATGTGGAGTGTTCATCTCGCTTTGTTCTTACAGTCCCACCCTCCCACCCTTAGGAAGAACGTTCTTTGATGCCTGGCCAGAAGCATTTTTTGCTACTGTTATTATTCTGTGTACATAGTTGGTATACACATATATTTTTATATGTGTCTGTTTATATATGTATAGGTGTATAGCATGAATGTGCTATTATGTAGATTGGTTTGCTTGCAAACTAGATCTGAGGTAAAGGCAGAGGGGGATTGTGGGTATTAGATTGTCTCGAGCTTCTTCTCGATGCAGAGCTTGCAAGAGGCCGGCACGGAGCCGAGGATCGGCTCCGAACCCATGTGTAAGAACAAAGGCGAGATGAACACTCCACATGGAACGTTATGGTAAGGACATAACTTCTATTTTTCTGCTTGTACTGTGGTATAATTTTGGGTGATGGTAGGATGCTGCTCAGGGCTAGTGTCATACCCACCTGGGCTACATACCCTTAGAGCTCCTCCATGTCTCTTTTCATGTAGTCCAGGGAGGTACGTCTTCGGTCATTCACACCCACATGTACAATGACAGAGTCATATTTGTACCTGTTGTTGAGGGACCTGAGTGAGTGTGTTATGTGGTGGATCCTGGCGCCCGTCAGGCAGCTGACTTTTACTTTCACCTTATTCAGCCTAGTGAGTGGGACATCAGTGTGCCTCACTATCATGTCACCTATGGAGTAGTGTATTGGGCATGCTGTTTTGCCTCAGGGGCTTTGGTTGAGTGGCACACTGTTTAGGAGAGTTGTCTCATGATTAGTGTTGTGTTGTGGTGGTCGAGTGCATTTCTGCCTTGGAGGTCTCTGCTGTTTGGTTAGATTTTTATTGAGAGCCTCCGCAAAGATGGGTGTGTGATTTGTGTTTTTATGTGAAGGCAATGCTAGTGTGTGTTCTATAGGGCTATGTGTTCCATGTGGTGTGGTGCAAGTGTTGACCACCTCCTCTTGACCAGCTATTCCAGTCTTGGCTGGAGAATGCATGGCTTCCAGTTTGGATATACAAGTGCATCTCTCACAAGTCTGAGTGTTGGGGGGTAAGAGGAGAGGGTTGTCAGTGTACATGAGGCAGTTGCTACATTGCCTCAGGATGCCCATGTTCACCAGGTTAATAGGAGAAAGCACAGGGAACTAACCTTTAGACATGCCTGGATGGGTGTGCATTAATAAGTACTGGAGCTATTTCCTTGTAGAACATTTAGTGCTGGTAGCACTTTTGTGTACTACAGTAATTGCTACAAGAAGTCTGGTAAAGTGCTAAACTAACAAAAGACAAACTGTTAAAAAATAAACAACTAAGCGTAATTCGAACTTCCTGGGTTGGTCCAACAATACTTCAGCAGACTCCAGTTAAAAGTAGCGTTTGTTGTTTTAATAAAAAACAGCATTTATTTAAGCGTTAAACATAAAATCCGCTCTTCGTTAAGCCACAACGGTTAACTTCATCAGAAAAACAAAAGTTTACAAATCCAGGGTTTAATTTCCCCTCTTCTTGTAACCCATGGTTTTCAAGAGCCAATGTTATTGGTTGTGTAAAACTTTTTTCAAGTTGGTTTTGGTGAATTCCTCCCTTTCAGAAATGCTACGTTACTGATAAATGATATAACCATTCAACCAAATATTGAAATACAATAAATCCAAGCTTATATCGTCAGTAAAACATGCATGCTAAAATGGAAAAAAAATTTATTTCCATTTTTTTGACGTTTTTATACCTCTAAAAATCTGTAAAATACGTAGACTAATCAGATAGGCAAATTTCCTTGATTCAAGTATTTGTATGCATGTGTGCACACTTGTTAAACTGTAGTGGTGGTATAGCTGACTACCTTATTTATCTATATACACTTTTTAAAACCATAGTGATAAACAAGGTTAACTAGCACTTTCTTTTAACTCTATAGCCCGAGAGACAAATACAAGAAGTATTTTTATGTCTAACTCTGGTCTTAAATTAACAGGTTATTTGAATTAAAAATTATTGAAACTTATTAAAACCATATTGTGGTTGTTTTAATCGTATTTTATTAATTCTGTTTCGTCCTGTTTGTGGTTTCAAGGGATGAAGCACTGAAACCTACTGTTTATCTAATTAGACTCCTCAATTTTAGAATACACATTATTGAACTTATTTCATTAATCCCAGGGTAACGGCAGGAGTCTAACCTCAACTGCCAAATAAGTTCACACCTTTCTAAACTGAGGGAGTCTGGTCCCCCTCTTCCATCGTTCTGGAACTGATCAATTACCCGGAATTGAAATTGGTGTCCTGGGTATTCTAAAGTATGCCTTGCCAAGGCATTCTCTACCTTGTTTTTCCCCATACAGTAGGTGTGCTCATATACCCTTTCACATAGCTTTCTATAGGTCTTCCAGATATAAAACACTGAGCACTGTATACAATTTGCCATGTAAACCACCTGTTTACTTTGGCAATCAAATTTACCTCTTATCTTGTATTTCTTGTTCCTTACTGTAAATGTCTGGCTAACCCCCATGTATTTACAATACCTGTACATATTGCATTTATACATACCGGTCCTGATTCCCGTCATCCTCACTTTCTTCTCCAGGAGTTGTTTGAGGTTACTCATTTGTACACTATCCCTGGAGACTCCACCACCTTTCCCGTCACGGAGTTATCATTAATGATTAGATCCCAATTTTTCTCTGTGATGGACACAATACTCCTAGCATCCATACTAAATGTAAAGATAAAACTGTATGGGCTAATTCCTTGTCTGGTAACCCTATAGTACATTGTGCCCTCCATCTGATTATTTAAAATAGGTGTATATATTCCCCTGTCCCTTTTCGTCTGGACTTCATTGGTCAACTCCAAAATCAAATACCTAGGATAACCTCTTTTCAAAAAGAGTTCCTTCATGAAATTACATTCATCCGCAAAGTCGTCATCTCTAGAAGCCTTCCTTGCAGCTCTAACCAGTTGGCCCTTGATTACGGATTTTTTCTGTGTAAGTGAGCCTCCAGGGATAGTTTTTTCCATTTTAGCATGCATATTTTACTGACGATATAAGCTTGGATTTATTGTATTTCAATATTTGGTTGAATGGTTCTATCATTTATCAGTAACGTAGCATTTGTGAAGGGGAGGAGTTCACTAACACCAACTTGAAAAAAGTTTTACACAACCAATAACGTTGGCTCTTGAAAACCATGGGTTGCAAGAGGAGGGGAATTTAAACCCTGGCTTTGTAAACTTTTGTTTTTCTGATGAAGTTAACTGTTGTGGCTTAACATAAAGCGGATTTTATGTTTAACTCTTAAACGCTGTTTTTTATTAAAACAACAAACGCTACTTTTAACTTATTTAGTCTGCTGAAGTATTGTTGGACCAACCCAGGAAGTTCGAATTATGCTAAACTAACAAGCTAGTAAAAGTGCAGGAGAGGAGAGAACTAGCAGATCTAAGGGAAAAATTGAAGAGCAGACTTTGGCACTGCTCAGCAGCTTACAAACAGTCCTGGATACAGCAGGTCTGTATCTGGACTAGATTAGTTACAGGAAAGGTGGTAAACAAGCATGGATGTGGGCTTTTAAACCAGAAAGTTGAAAGAGATGGAAAAGCTGCCCAAATGGTCAGTAAACTACAATTTCTGGGCCAAAAACCACTCCTCTTGTGGTAGATAGGCTACCTAGTACTTACCACTCCCACTGATAAGCTAGAAGGCTTCCCTCCAACACAGAAAGCCTTGGGGGGGCTCAGAAGCTTACAAGCAGTCCTGGATACAGCAAATATGTACCTGGACTAGACTAATTACAGGAAAGGTGGGGAACAAGCGCAAACACAGGCTTTTAAACCCAAAAGTTGAAAGAGATGGAAAAATTGCCCAGACAGCCAATAAGCTACAATTTCTGAGCCAGAAACCACTCCTCTTGTGGTAGATAGGCTACCCAGTGCTTACCACTCCCACTGATAAGCTAGAAGGCTTCCCTCCAACACAGAAAGGGTTGGGGGGCTCCGAAGCTTATCAACAGTCCTGGATACAGAAACTCTGTATCTGGACTAGACTAGTTGCATGAAAAGCAGGAAACAAATGCAAATGCGTGCTTTTAAACCAGAAAGTTGAAAGAGATGGAAAAAACTGACCAAATAGCCAATAAGCTACAATTTCTGGGCCAGGAGCTCTTGTGGTAGATAGGCTACCTAGTGCTACCTAGTACTTACCACTCCCACTACATAGTCCTGGATATAGCAATTCTGTACCTGGACTAGGGAACTCACTGGCCTATTGCTCCTCAACATTGACTGCGTCAGAGTTTCCATAGTTTCCTGTTCCTTTCCTTGCTGTCCAGCTTCAAGTGAACATTTATACTGGTTTCCTATGGAAGGCTCCAAAATAACTTGATATGGCACCTGACCAATTGCTTCCTGTTCCACTGGTTTCCCTTTAATTTGGATATCCATTGCTCTATCCTGTTATGGTGCTTTCTGCATTAGATTTCCTACACTGAATCCTTCTCTTTACAGTTGCTGCATAACCTCACTTTCTGTTTCTTTGACTTCTCCATTACTAATCTTTTTTTCTACTTTTCCTCTTAGTCTTCTTATTTTTTGTATTGTAAAGTTATCCATATCCGGATTCCTTTGTCTGTATTTCTCTTCAAATATCTTTGGTCCTGCTGCTCTTTTTGTATTGGTTAGTTTTCCTTTCCATAAATATTACAACATATTAAATCTCTCTTCCTTTCCCATGTCCACATTTCTTCTTCACGTCTCCTGATTATCTTGATTTTCCTTGTTCTGGGGACTCACTCCATCATGCTGTGATGTAGTCTGTCTTAGACTTTCTACATTAAATCCTTCACTTCGCAGGCACTCCATAACTTCAACTTCTGTTTCTTTAATGTCTGCTTTTGTAATCTTTTTTTCCACATTACATCGTGCTATTAATTTTTTATTGTGAAATTTTCCATATCTGGATGCCTTTGCCTGTATTTCTCTTCGACTGCCTTCTCTATGTTAGTTAACTTGGCTTTCTCCTTTGCATAAATATTTCACCATATCAAATCTCTCTTTCCCATGTCCATATTTCTTTTTATATTTTTCAAATATCTCTAGGTTTTATTTATATTTTCGCACTTCCTCAGATGCTTCTTTTTCCAATCGGATCAGAGTTTCTTGATCTATGTACTGTTTTTCAAAACTCTGTTGTATTAATGAATGCAAATTTTTATTTGAAGCTTCTGAACGTTTTTCCTGAGGAAGTATTTTTCTTTCCTCTAATTTCTCTCTTAATCGTTTTGTACATCTTGTGTCGGGAAATTCTGGGCTTTTTACATAATAGTGACAGTGCATAATTTCTTTCTTATTCTCAGTAGTCCACTCTTATTGTCTTTATGGCTCTTCTTTGGCCAATCAATTTTTGTGGACTGCTACTATCTTCTACAACAGGGGGGCATCCTCCCCCTGGGCCTGGCCTGGCCCCATTGTAGGAATGTTTCCTAGTTTTGAGGATTCTACACTGTCATTTTTTCCAATCCTGGCACCAGTGCGCTTACCGTGATTGGGCACTTTTTTATCCTGGGTCTTGTGCACCCAGTTATCTTTTTTGTTTTTGACCTACTTCTGTATATGTAAAAAAGAAAACCAGATGCACCCAACTTACACAGATACTGACTTTTAATTGAATAAAACAACCAAGTAAGCGCTTTCACGTCCAAAAACTGTCGCTTCATCAGACAAACTTAGAAAAAACACAGCATCCATATATAGTGTTAGTCAATTAAGTCATTAATTAATCAACTGATATAATCAAATAAGACATAAAAATCTTAAGACAGAAGTAAAAACATTTTTAAAAAGTACATACAGTGCAACATATATATTAAAAATGTATATATATGTATGCATTTACTATACATAAAATATATAAATATAAAAATCAATGTTTAAGCCTCCTTAATTTTAGAAAAGGCTTAACAGAAAAAACGCCATTCAGGCCTGGAGGTCTCTCTGCATCTAATAAAAGCATCCATTTTTATTCAGCTGCTTCTACTGTAGTTTCAGTATCTCCCCCTCGGGGACTAGCATCAATTACCTGAATAACAAAGAACCTTAATTTATGTGAGGGATCAGTTGCCATGACATGATTTGCTAAAGCATTATTCTTTTTTTGATTTTGAATATCCCTATTATGTTCTAATATTCTGTCCTTCAAAAGCCTATTGGTTTTCCCTACATAAAAGACATGACACAGCTGGCAGTAAGCAAAATATACTATATTAGAAGTACGAAAATCAGCATAATAGTTAATATGTATAGTGAAATTCTTAGTATGGTGTGTATATGATACATTAGAAAAAATATAAGGACAAGGCAGAACATCTTCTGGAAGGAAAGGTGCCTAACCTCATAGACTCATATGATCTCCTAACAATATTTTTATTGCATAGATGCTGTTTAAGTGACTTATTATTCCTAAAGGAAAAAGCAGGAACAGTTCTAATCGTATTCTTTAGCTCAGGAATTACTTGTAAAATATGCCAATTTCTTTTTATAATATCACAATACTCATTGATGTCACTCGAAAACTGAAAAATAATTCTGAAATCATTAGAACTGGCATTTACTACCTTGACAATTCTGTACATCATTCACTACATCCCTAAAGTAGGGTTTATATTCATCACTTCTATGAGTCCAAGCTTCGTCTATTACAGTATCTCTTTCACAGAATACCCTCTTTGCAAAAATTCCTGTTTAAGTACGCATAGGGCATTTTGCGCCTCTAGGTCATTGTTGTGAAGTCTGATCACCCTATAAACTTGTCCTTTTAACATGTTACAGGTAATATGCCTAGGGTGCATATTATTTTTATGTGGTAGAGCATTTTTTCTTGTGGGTTTTTTATATATACCACTACTGACCTCATTCAGGTTAGACTTCTTGAGAAGGACATCTAAGAACTCAATTTCACTCCGAGAACATTTGTAACTAAACTTTAGGAATCCAGTAGCATTATTCATATATTCAACCAATTTTTCAAGTTCAGTGGCATCACTTTTCCATAGCATAAAGATATCGTCCACAAAACGGACATACCATAAAATATGGTTGCTTAAATCATTGTTTGCTGCTAGAATAGTGGTCTGTTCCCATTGTGTTAAAGCTAGGTTGGTGTAGCTATTTGCACAAGCAGTGCCCATAGCCACGCCACCCTTCTGGAAATAATCATTTTCAAAAAGAAAAACATTATTTTCTATAATAATTTCTAATAGAGTACATATGAGTCCTGTATGGTCATCATTAAGACATTTGTGCAAACTAAGGAAAGCCTTGATCATATCTATATCCCATTCATTAGGGATAGAAGTAAAAAGAGACTCTATATGTAAGGTAACAAACATGTAATCTCCATCTACAGTAGAAATTCTATTGTGTAATCTTTCCAAAAAACTTTTTGTATCTTTGAGAATGGTATAACAGTCATCCAAAAAAGGGTGTAATGTGTTCTCCACATAGATTGATAGTGCTTTGGCACACCAGCCACCACCAGAAACTATTGGTGTCATGGGTGGAAGGAGCCTGTTTTTATGTACCTTTGGTAGGCCATATATTCTGGGAATAGTGGGGTTAGGTGTGTTAAAATATTTCAACAAGTCTTCAATTAAACCTGTCATTAGAAAGTCAAAAACAAGAAAATAAACTTTTTCTTTTTTTTTTCAATAATTTTTATTTTTACATTAATAAATGTCACAAATAAAAACGATCTTACAACATGACCATGTATATATATATATATATATATATATATATATATATATATATATATATATATATATATATATATATATAATGTTATACATTGATGTCAAATACCACAGGATATAGGTCGTACAACATATCTATTTACACTATGTACATAGATGCTTTCACTGTTAGTTCCACAGTTAGTTCCACAGTTATATAGACAGTATATACATTCGTAATATCCAAGTTATTATTTAATATCTGAACTTGTATGTGTTCTTTGGTTCCATTATAGTGTATTTCTAAGTTGCTGTGTGATGAATTATGCTAATGTGATATTAAAGTTTTTTTTCCAAATTTCTCTGGATTTCATGTTTTTGTTTCTTTTATCTATTAATATTTTATGAGCTAAAAGGTGTTGTATAGCTACTTGTTTAAAACCCTCCCAAGAGATATTTATCATATCTAGCCATTTAAAAGCTATATACAGTTTCATTAGTAGGAAAATTGTTAAAAGTATATTTGCTTGTTTTCTTGGTATATTGGGTGGGAGAATGTGTAATAGAGTGAATTCCCAAGTTAATGTTGATGTTTGATAACCTGTTTTTTGTAATTGTACCTTGAGAGATTTCCAGAGTTTATAGACACATTTACAGCTCCAAAATACATGGATTAAGTCGGCTATCTAGTCCTTACAGTGTGGGCAGAAAAGGTGATTTTGATGTGTTAAATTTGTGTAGGATTGCAGGTGTAAAATAAGCATTATTATTATTGATCATGAGCTGCGTGTATGCTAACTTTTTGAGGGGTATAATCTTCAGTGTTAGATTGATTGCCTGGCTTATTTGCTGATCATCTATGGATGGTTTAATTTTTCTCCAGTAGTCAGAGAAGAGGAGGTCTTTCTGGTATTTGATTTCATTTATCATTTTATATGAATTAGTAATAGTTTTCTTTGTTGTGATAATAGTTTTCCAAAACCTGCTACAAGTTTCTATGTCACTATTGGTCATAGTAACATTTTGGAGGTAACCAGAACACAGTTCTTTGATTTGTCTTAGGATTATTGTGTGTGATTTAGGGAGGTTTAAGTTGGTCCTCATTTCTTGTATTGAACAGTTAAGGTAAAAGGATAAATATCTTGGATTGTTTTATCTTTCAGTCTGGGAAAAGGGACTAAGTCCAGCATCTTATTTATTTTTAAATTTGGGTTTTTATGAAGGGGTTGCAGTATTGTCATGGCTTGTCTAAGGTTCAAGAATTGAAAGAGTTTTTGCGCTGAGTTGATAGAATGTTTTAAGGGCTCTGTAATGTTATAAGTTTGTATTTCTTTCTGCTTCAGGAATGGAAATGCTTTGGGATTGAAACCTAGAGTTTTAATATATCTATAATAGATTGTCACCCAAAGAGGAGACCAATTTTCCATTGACGGGTTATGTTTAGTTATTCTTAATATTCTGTTAGTGTTAATGATCGAGTAGTTCATTTTAAAATCTGGTAGATTTAGTCCTCCTTTGCTTTTGGGTAGTGTTAATTTTGGCTAGGAGATTGTTTTTTTTTTGGGTTCCCATATAAATTTTGCTAGGAAGGTATGAATTTCTGTGAAGAATTTATTATGTATTGTTGTCTGTGATGTCATGAATATATACATTAGTCTAGGTAAAATGTTCATTTTGTTTATTGATACTTTGGCCAAGAATGGTAGTTTTAGGTTGTTCCATCTTTTACAGTTTTGCATTATGTTTTGCCATTTAAGGTTTACATTGTGTTGGTAGAAGTCTTTGTTATTCTGGAAAAAGGTGATTCCCAGATATTTAGTTTCTTATTTTATTTTTATTGTGTTTAACAATGGTATTAGTGAGATGAGTTTGGGTGTTTTTAGGTGGAAAATATTAGTTTTATTGAGGTTTAGTTTATAGTTAGACATAGTCGAGAAATGCTCAATTGCAGCTATTATTTTGTTTATATCTGAATTTGGTGTAGTGCAGTATATGTTCAGATCATCCACAAATGCAGGGAGGTATATTTTGAAGTTGTGCATTGATGGAGGATTGTGGTATGTATTTTGTTTAATGTATCGAAAGAGTGGTTCTAGGTGTAGGTTAAACAGGAAGGGTGATAATGGGCATCCTTGTCTTGTTCCATTTTTTATTAGGATCCTATTTGACCAAGTTTTATTTATATATAGAGATGTGTATGGGTTGCTATAAAGAGTTTGGATGATCTGAATGAAGTTATTGGGTATATTAAAGTAGGGTAGTGTTTGGGTAAGAATACTAGATTAAACCCTTATCAAATGACCTGTGGGCATCCACTACCATTGTGTAGATGTTGATATTGTATCGGTTAGCATAGGATATTAGTGCATCTAATGTTAATGTATTGTCACTAGTCTGTCTATGTGGTGTAAAACCGGATTGTTCTGGGGAAATTATTTTCTCTATCAGATTTTTCATTCTGTTTGCAAGTATAGAGGTAAATATTTTAGTATCTATATTTAAGAGGGAGATGGGTCTGTAGCGGTCATGGTTTTTGGGATCTGTGTGTTCTTTTGATATAAAGATGGTTTTAGAGGCATTAAAGTGGATATCATTTATTTTATAGCTTATTATGTAATTCAGTGTATAGTATAGTAGTTTGGCCATCAAGGGGGCAAATGCTTTGTAAAATTCTGATGCGAGTCCATCCGGACCCAGAGCCTTATGCGCTTTTAAGTGTTTGATTGTTGTAATACTTTCACTGATGGATATCGGTTCAGTTAGTTTTTTTTTGTTGGTCTAAATTGAGTTTAGGGAATTTCAGTTTTTGAAGGAAAAGAGTTCCATCTTCCTTTGAGGTTTGTAGTATTTGTGCTCTGTATATTTGAGATTATATTTGTTCAAATGTTTTAATAATGTCTTCATTTTTTGTGTAGTTTTTGTCTCTGTAGTTTATTTCTGATATATTGGAGGCATGTTTGTGTTGGGAGATAATTCTGGCCAGAGCTCTAGATGGTATTTGAGCTGCTTCTGCATAAGTGGCTAACATTCTGGCTTCATAAAAAGATAGATTCCTGGTTTCTAAAATATATATCCCTTTGCAGTTTTAAAAGTTCTGCTTCTGTTTGGTTCTTAAGGTTATTTATTAGTTCTTTTTCAAGATGCTCTATTTTCCCTTTCAGTATATGCGCATCTTTCAGTTGTATTTTTTATAGTATGCTGCTTTTTTGATAAACAATCCTCTGATTTGTGTTTTGGTTGCAGCCCATTCTATGTCACTTCGTACTTGGGAGTTAGTGATATTTGTAAGAGCTATTTTTAGTATTGCTTCTGTTTCTTTTATTACATCAATTTTGGAAAGTAAATTAGGGTTTAATGACCAATTATGACCCCTATTCTCTAAATATATCTTTTTGTCCCAGTTAATGTTAAATGTGATTTTGGAGTGATCTGAAAAGAACCTGGTATGTATAGTTATTGTTGGGTCCATGTTAATGAATATGTCAGATTAAGAAGTCGTCTATCCTTAACCACATTTTGTGGCATTGCAAATAGAATGTGAATTTCCCTGTTTTATCTGCACTGTTCCCATATTTAAAAGGGTCATATAGTTTGAAATCTTGTTTGAGTTCATTAAGGGCTAATGTGGCTAGTTTATTATGCGATTTGGTCAGATTAGATTTATCCTTTTCTGGGTTTTCATGTGTGTTCCAGTCACCTCCAATCACTAGGTAGTGATCTTTAAATTGGTTTAAGGTTTGGTATAATGACATAAAAAAGTGTTGTTGGTTATTACAGGGTGCATAAACATTAAGTACCATTATAGGTTTTGGTATTGTAGGACTACTAAATGTTACGCAACACCATCTTCCCTCCTTGTCAGCTTTGGTTTTAAGTATTTTTTCCTTAAATTGGTTTTTAATTATTATGGCAGCCCCAGCACTGTTTGTTTTCCCCTCTGAAGCTATAATTTGACTTATACATTTCTTTCTGCTTATTTCTGCCCATTGCTCTGCAGTCAAGTGTGTTTCTTGTATTAGTATGAGGTTGGCTGTGGTTTTTAATGTAAGGTGTAAGAATAGTTTTCTTTTCTTCTTGTTTTGGAGCCCTTTAACATTCCGTGATTCTATTTCCCACATTTATTTATTAAGTGTATTCCGTAGATATGCCATGTATATTAGTTTGTTATCTTTGTATGTGTTACTGTGTGATGGTTTAGGAAAGCATCTATTTATCCCTGTCTCTACTCTGTGCCTAACCACTATATCCCTGGACCAGGAATAATCGGGGGGGGGGGGGGATGAAGGTTTGTTATATGGTTTACCTTTACGTCTAATCTTGGAATATGTTTTCTTTTTAGATATAGATTTAACCCATAGTATCCCCCCCTGTGTTGCTATAAACAATGTGGACAAAGCTGAACAAACTAGTTCCCTCAACAAACACTGCTACTTAATATCCCTAGCCTCTTCCAACATATTATTTATACAATTATGGTATGGCATTTAAGGTACAGCATGTATTGTTTTTGTCTTGTGACTAATTCTTTCTAATAGTATTTTTAAAACAGCACATTAATATACATTTCTCAGTAAATTATAGCAATATATGTACCATAGTAATATTGTTAAACAATCAATCTTGTCATTTTTACATTTTTCTTTCATTTGACTTCTTTTTCCTCTCCTTTATTTATTCAGATTTCAGCCTTCTTTGGTGCCTGTAATGTTTTTCCACATCAATCTATGTGGGTTATAAAATATATTTTTGGCACCTATTTATCAGAGGTAGGAAGTAGAGAGAGACATAAAAAAAAAAAAACAGCTTAGCTAAACAGTCCTTCTGCTATAGTTAACATATTAAGGCTATATTTATATTACCCCAAGATTGTTAGGTTATTTTACTATTTTCCTGAGATTACTTCTCTCCAGGATCTTTTAACACATTTCTAGTATTTACATAAAATATTTAACAATTTTTTCCCAATATTAATCTATGAGCTAGCCTGTTTCTGACAGTTTATTTCTTGCCTATTATTTAAGGCTGGATTTTCATTCACCTACACAGTACTGGGTGTACTGTTTTAGTGAATGGCTCAGTTCAACAGTACCTTATTTCTTCAAGGTTTTGCTTGCAGGTTGGTTGACATCTATGGTGCAGCTTTCTTCTTTTAGCTGGTGCAGATCAATTTTAATTTTTCAGGCAGTAAAATCTTTTGGAGCTTGCTGAAATCCATTTTGACTGACTGTTCTTAATGGAGTCCTCAAAGTCATAGGGGGACTGAATTTGCAGACCAATGTCCCAGAAGGAGGCTCCTTCCTATATTCATGCATCGGAAACGGCAGTTGTGTTTTGGTTCCTACCCAGGCTGTACTTCCTTTTCCTGTGTTCCTCATAGCTCACATCATGGATTTAAGGGCCTAGACAGCAAGGGGAAGTTTTCAGAGTTGGATCCCAGCTAGAGTGTTCGTGAATGGGGTTGTTCTTTTCACCCAAGGGTCCTTTATCATTTTTTGTGGATTTATTTCACTTCTGAAGGTGGAATTTGCTTGAAAATGGCCAGGAATGTCTCTTTTGCCTCTTTGGGGTTAGTGACCATGTATTTAACCTCTCTGATGTAGAAGATTAACTGATTTGGATATTTCATCTGGAATTTGATTTTTTTTTTCTATTAGGAACCTGCAGTATGGAGATATTAGTTGTCTTGCTTGTCTTATTTGTATTGGGAGGTCTTGAGCAAAGGAGATTTTATTATTATTCCAGGTGTGTGCCTTTTTTCTTTGCTGCCAGTATGATTTTATTTACATCTTGGTAGTTTAATATTTTAATATAGACAGGTCTTGGTTTCAGTGGTGTTTGCATTTCCCTCAGGGCTCTGTGGGCTCTCTCTATTGTTGTTTGCTGCATTTCTTCAGGTTCTCCTAGCAGGGAGTTTATTATTTGCTTGATTGTTGGTATTAGATTGTTATGAAGTACAGTTTCAGGTATTCCTCTGATGATATTGTTCCTTCGCGATCTTGCTTCCAGGTCTGTTATTTTTGCTTGTAAGTTTTGTATTTCTTTGTCATGGGCATCAGTTCTTTGAGAAATAGAGTCTATTTTTATTTCATTTTCGATTATTTTGGACTCAGATTTTTCCATTCTGGATATTATTTGGCTGAATGAGTCACCAAAGGTTTGAAATTGTAATAAGTCCTTTATTCGTAGGTTCATAGGTAGGTAATAGGCTATTGGCCCTAGGGCCTATATAAGCCTAGCCAAAGGTACCCTGGCTTTCGCCACCCAAGAAAATTATTTTCCTGTGCCACTGTCGAGCAGAGCCACAGAAGTGATCCCCGGGGTGAATTTCCTATCCTCCCATTCAGTCATCAAGATTTTTCTTGAACAGTGCTAATGAGGAGCTTTGTTTGATATAGATAGGTAGTTTGTTCCAGAGTATGGGAAGTCTCTGGGACAGGAATCTATCCCTCCAGCATGTTCTGTTTGTTGTGGTGACTAGGTTTAGGTCTCTAGAGCGTGTAGCTCGTTAGGGATTGGGATTTCTTTAAGTGGAGCATGTCTAAAAGCTCTGGGTTTGACATAGCTTTGCGTGTTAGGCAGAGATCGCCTCTGAGTAGGTGATATGCAACGGAGTAAAGCTGCAGTTTTTTGAGATGGTCTGCATAGGGCATCTCTTTGAGGCTGGTAATCCTCTCTGTGAGGTATTTCTGTGGCCTTTCCAGTTGTTGTAGATGTCATGTGAAGTTCATACCAGAAGGGGCATTGTACTCTATAATGGGTCTAATGAGTGACGAGTAGAGGGGAACAATGACCTTTTTTCCTGGATGAGAAACCTTTTGTGACGAGGTGTGCCACATAGATTTCCTGACTACTGTCCACCTGTGCTTGCTGGATAGGTAATAAGGCAGATTTTATGTCTTCCAGATTAGCTGCCTGGTCTGTCTTGGATTTATTTGTAGTTTTAGACTTGTCAGTTTGTTTAGGTGTCTTTTTTTTGTCTTTTTGAAGTTGTCTTTTTCAGGTGAGGCTAGTACTGAGAATTTGGTCTTAGTTATTGTTGTTTCCATATTATTTTCCTCCGTTGACATCTTGCTGTATAGTGTTTTACCAATCTTGCAGTCAGATACAGGGCCATAGTAGCACATGGCTTAAGCTGTGTTCAGAAATCTTAGTTAATCCTGCTGTTTCTGAGCTGAATCTGTCACTTTTTCTTCCTCTTTTGTTTGCTGGATGATATTAGCAGTAAATATCTACAGTTATTTCTGTATTATTAATTCTGCTTTGCCTTCTGGGTTTGTTTTAATCCAGGGTATATCAGAGACCTAGGTGATAGCAGTGCTCACAGAACAGCGGCCATTTTGAACTCAAAAGAAACTTTTTCTATAATTCCATCAACAATTTGTTTAGAAATACAGCAGTAAGTCTCTGTATCATGCAATAACACTTCCATTTGACGTAAATATAATTCCTTGTCAAGAACAACAATCCCACTGCCCTTGTCTGCAGGTTTTAATTCAATAGACTGCATATCTTTTAGTTCACAAAGAGCATTAATGTCTTGTTCAGACATGTTGCAAAAACTAGCCTTAGTGCCATTTTCAAATAATGCCCTGAATTGAGATTCACAAATGTCAATAAAAGTTTGTACAACGGGGCTTGTAACAGGGACAAACATATACTAGGTCTCTTAAAATTGGAAGTACTATTTGTGTTGTCATTAAATAGACTTCGTAACATCAAGTTTCTACCTAGTAGTCTCAGATCTTTAAGCATTTCATCATACTTAGCTTTTCTGGCCAGAATGAATGACAAACCCTTATTAAGGAGCTGAATGTGTTCTGCTGTTAAGTCAAAAGAAGAAAGATTAAAAACCAAACCTTGGTTTAAAATCGACGCTTTTTCGTGGTTGGAGTATTCCTTTCCACACTCTTGTTCCTCTGTATCTTGCCCTTCCTTACTATGCTCCTCAATCTGCTTCTGATAGATAGTGGGTTTATTAATGAGAAATCCACAGTTCATTTGTTGCCTAAAAAAAGGGCACTATCATTTGTAGTACCAGTGTCTTGCAATGTTATGGCAGACGATACTGTCAAAGCACTTGTACTAGCTTCTAAGGCTCTTGGTATGTTAGCGCCTAATTCCATTTGAAGTGTGTATTCAGTGTTGCCAGATAGTGGCTGTTCAATCACTGGTATGGTAACAACTGTAGGAATGTACGTTGCAGTCGGATCTCCACCCTTTACATGCACGCTATTGGCAGGTGAATTACGTGTGTAATTTGCTGATTCTGTAGCACCTTTTCCTGACTGCTCTTTCGGCCAGGAAAAAACATTCTGGGTTTGGAAATCTTTTAAATCTCTCTGCCGCCACTTAATTTTAGTAAGTTGTAGTCTCTTGTCAAAAGACAAGATATTTTCCTGTAAGTGTTCCAATTTGTCACCCACTACATCAACGGAAAAGCGATTGACAATATCATTCTCAATTCAAATCACTTCATTTTTTAAATCACGTTCCATAGAACCAAAAAAATTAATTAGAAGTTGTAGGTAACCAGCGCTAAATTGCAGGTTTAATTCTTGCCTTCTACGGAGAAGCAGAGATTGCCTCTAAATAGGCAATATGAGACAGAGAATAGTTGGAGTTTGAGTCTGTCCATATAGGACAAGTGTTTAAGGCCTAGGATCCTCTTTATGAGGTACTTTTGCGGCCTATCCAGTTGTTGTGGATGTCTAGTAAGGTGCATGCCAAACGGGGCATTGTACTCGATGACTGGCCTAATGAGGGAAGAGTAGAGGGAGACAGTGACCTCTTTCTTCCTTGATGCAAAACCCTTAGTAATGAGATGTACCACATAGAAGAACTTTCTGACCACAGTGGCAATGTGGTTGTCAAAAGAGAGGTTGCTGTCAACCTATTTTCCCAGATCTCTTATAACGCCTTCTGTGTTCAGTGGGCTACCATCAATGTGGTAATTCAAGGGAAACTGTTTTTTCCCAAAGGGGATGAAGACACATTCTTTTGGCATTGAGCTTAAGGCCATGGTTCTGACACCAGTCGTTGGTCTCATTCAGAACTTTCTGCAGGATGTCAACATCACTTGGGGAGTTAATAATAGCTCCCAATTTGCAGTCATCTGCGAACTTTGTCAGCCAGAGTCCCTTCGTGTTGGCCTGGACTTCAGAGAAGTAGATACCAAACAGAAGGACCCAGGACCGAACCGTGTGGGACTTCACTCGTGACTGGTTGGCAGTCCGACTTGGAGTCAGCTACTTTCATGCTGTGGATTCTATTTGTGAGCCAGTTTGCAACCCACTTAGTGATATAGGGTTGATGCCTAGCTTAGTAAGTTTTTCTATGATTCCTGAGTGGGGAATGGTATCAAAGGCCTTGGCCAAATCAAGGTAGGCTGTATGAACTACCTTACCTTCATCCACAGCTCTGGTGACTGACTCAAAGAAGTCGACCAAGTTGAGCAGGCATGATCTACCCTTCACAAAACCAAAATGTGTAGATAGAGTTTGGAGATTCCCTATATCTTTGTTTATAAGGTCCATGATGATGCGTTCCATAGCTTTGCACATCAGACTCGTCAGGCTAATGGGGCAATAGTTCCCGGGGTCTGTAGTCACTCCTCCTTTTTGGAGAGGGATGACTGTAGCAGTGCACCATTCGGTAGGGACAAAGCCTGAGATGAGGCTGTGATTGAACAGGGCACACAGGTGAGGTGCCAGTTCACTCTGTAGTTCATGTAGAACACAGCCAGGGATACTGTCAGGTCCCATAAAACGTGTATTCTTGGCCTTGGACAGTGCTGTTTTAACCTGTGCAGCAGTAATACTGGGTGCCTGGCAATCTACTGGTATTGTGATTGGTCCTTTAGGGAGGGGGGGGTAGAGGGGTAAAGTTAGCACTGAATCTGTCCGCCAGTATATTTTCAATATCTGTTTGCTCGGTATAGGAGGTACCATTGTGCAGAAGCTCACAGCAAATCTGGGTATTGCCATGGAGATTCTTTACATAACTATAGAAGTCCTTGTGGTTGTCTTTACTATCTGCTACAATTCTGTTTTCAAAGCTAGCTTTAGAGGATTTGATGAGGGATCTCAACCTTTTGTTGAAGCTGATAAGGGAATTTTTCCAGTCTTGGGCCTTCACCTTATTCCGCATCAGTTTTTTCCACTTGTTGTACAGTTTGTTTATGCCAGGAGATCACCAGATTGGCTTCCTTTTTTTTTTTTTGAGGAGAGCATCTTAGTTCTGTTGGGTATGGCAAGTTCCATGCATTTGTGTATGTTCGTACAGTGCATTGGTGTATGATTTGGCAGTCATGCAACTATTCTCCATTTACATGGGAGCCGTGAAGTTAGCCACCTCTGCTTTTAGGAGCCCAGAGTTAGCTTTGGAGATATTTTTCATGGTGGTTACCTTTGTTGGAGGTCTGGGAGGGATGTCAATTTCCAAGGTGATTAGATCTAACCAGGGGGGAGTGGGACTATTGGTCTATAGCAATGGTCACCCATGTTAGTAATGACCAGGTCAAGGATGTTGCTTCCTCTAGTTGGGGTGAGAACGAGCTGGTCCAGGACATTGGAATTAATGAATTCCAGAAAGCGTTGGGCAAGTGTATTGGTACATGAGTAGTTTTCCCAGTTAATGGAGGGGTAGTTGAAGTCACCCAGTATGTGTGTGTTAGGTTGGACCCTAATATTCTCCAGGGTTCTTCGGAATGTGGAGTGTGAATTTTGGGACATGGTTGGGGACCTAAAGCAGGCTACGACCTGAATCGCTGTCTTTCCCAATGTTAGCTGCACCTGAAGTATCTCAGATGCATTATGCTGGGCTACCAGTCTGTAGGTGTGCGCATCCTTTATGAATATGGAAACACCACCGCCTTTGGAGCTTCGGTCCAAGTTCTGGGGCCGAAAGGTGTGGAATGAGTTTGTAGCCTGGTAGTGCACAGGTGCTTTCTGCTGCCTTGAACCAGGTCCCTGTTACAGCACAAATGTCGATGTTCTCCATTTTGAGTATTTCGAGCGAGTGCATTTTGAAATTTAGGCTTTTAGCATTGAGCAGCATGACCTTCAAATTGCCTTTGTTTGTAGCTGTTCCAGTGGTAATTTGGTATGTCGAACACCGCCTAAAAAAGGCATTATAGGGGTGGCAAGAGCCTTGGCCAGTATCCAGAAGCCCAGGGGTGACGGATGCAGGCCATCTCTAGTAAAGCATCGAGGTTTGTCAGTCATGTTATCCCAGGCAGACAGATACTGCATCCCCTTAAAATGACACCAGAAACATAGCCAGTTGTTGAAATCAATCATTTTCTGCTTGTACTGTGGTATCATTCTGGGTGATGGTAGGATGCTGCTCAGGGCTAGGGTCATACCCACCTGGGCTTACATAATCTTAGAGCTCCTCCATGTCTCTCTTCATGTAGTCCAGGGAGGCTCAGGTACGTCTTCGGTCATTCACACCCACATGTACAATGACAAAGCCATATTTGTACCTGTTGATGAGGGACCTGAGTGCGTGTGTTATGTGGTGATCCTGGCGCCTGACAGGCAGCTGACTGTTACTTTCTCCTTATTCAACCTAGTGAGTGGGACATCATTGTGCCTCTCTATCTGGTCACCTGTGGACTAGTGTGTTGGGCATGCTTTTTTGCCTCAGGGGCTTTGGTTGAGTGGCACACTGTTTAGGAGAGTTGTCTCGTGATTAGTGTTGTGTTGTGGTGGTCGAGTGCGTTTCTGCCTTGGAGGTCTCTGCTGTTTGGTTAGATTTTTATTGAGAGCCTCTGCAAAGGTGGGTGTGTGGTTTGTGTTTTTATGTGAAAGCAATGCTGGTGTGTATTCTGGACGGCTGTGTGTTACATGTGGTATGGTGCAAGTGTTGACTTTCTCCTCTTGACCAGCTATTCCGGTCTTGGCTGTAGAGTGTGTGGCTTCCAATTTGGATATACAAGTGCATCTCTCACAAGTCTGAGTGTTGGGGGGTAAGAGGAGAGGGTTGTCGGTGTACATGAGGCAGTTGCTACATTGCCTCAGGATGCCTATGTTCGCCAGGTTAATAGGAGAAAGCACAGGGAACTAAACTTTAGACATGCCTGGCGGGGTGTGCATTAATAAGAACTGGAGCTATTTCCTTGTAGAACATTTAGTGCTGGTAGCACTTTTGTGTACTACAATAATTACTACAAGAAGTCTGGTAAAGTGCTAAACTAACAATCTAGTAAAAGTGCAGGAGAGGAGAGAACTAGCAGATCTAAGGGAAAAATTTAAAAGCAGACTTTAGCACTGCTCGGAAGCTTTCAAACAGTCCTGGATACAGCAGATCTGTATCTGGACTAGATTAGTTACAGGAAAGGTGGGAAACAAGTGCAGATGTGGGCTTTTAAACCAGAAAGTTGAACAAGCTGGAAAAGCTGCCGAAATGGTCAATAAACCACAATTTCTGGGCCAAAAACCACTCCTCTTGTGGTAGATAGCTACCTAGTACTTATACACTCCCACTACACAGTCCTTGATACAGCAGATATGTGTCTGGACTAGATTAGTTACAGGAAAGGTGGGAAACAAGCACAGATGTGGGCTTTTAAACCAGAAAGTTGAAAGAGATGGAAAAGCTGCCGAAATGGTCAATAAACTACAATTTCTGGGCCAAAAACCACTCCTCTTGTGGTAGATAGGCTACCTAGTACTTACCATTCCCACTGATAAGCTAGAAGGCGTCCCTCCAACACAGAAAGGCTTGGGGGGCTCAGAAGCTTACAAGCAGTCCTGGATACAGCAAATCTGTACTTGGACTAGACTAATTACAGGAAAGGTGGGGAAGAAGTGCAAACACGGGCTTTTAAACCCTAAAGTTGAAAGACATGGAAAAATTGCCCAGACTGTCAATAAACTACAATTTCTGGGCCAGAAACCATTCCTCTTGTGGTAGATAGGCTACCCAGTGCTTACCACTCCCACTGATAAGCTAGAAGGCTTCCCTGCAACACAGAAAGGGTTGGGGGGGCTCAGAAGCTTACCAACATTCCTGGATACAGAAACTCTCTATCTGGACTAGACTAGTTACAGGAAACGAGCGCAAATGCAGGCTTTTAAACCATTAAGTTGAAAGAGATGGAAAAAACTCCCCAAACGGCCAATAAGCTACAATTTCTGGGCCAGGAACCACTCCTCTTGTGATAGGCTACCTAGTACTTACCACTCCCACTACACAGTCCTGGATACAGCAAATCTGTACCTGGACTAGGGAACTCACTAGCCTATTACTCCTCAACATTGACTGCATCAGAGTTTCCATAGTTTCCTGTTCCTTTCCTTTCTGTCTAGCTTCAAGTGAAAGTTTATACTGGTTTCCTGTGGAAGGCTCTAAAATATCTTGATATGGCACCTGACCAAATGCTTCCTGTTCCACTGGTTTCCCTTAAATTTGGATATCCATTGCTCTATCCTGTTATGGCGCTTTCTGTATTCAATTTTCTACACTGAATCCTTCACTTTACAGCTGCTGCATAACCTCAATTACTATTTCTTTGACTTCTCCATTACTAATCTCTTTTTCTACTTTTCCTCTTAGTCTTCTTATTTTTTGTATTGTAAAGTTTTCCATATCTGGATTCCTTTGTCTGTATTTCTCTTCAAATATCTTTGGTGCTGCTCTTTTTGTATTGGTTAGTCTTCCTTTCTCCTTTGCATAAATATTACACCATATTAAATCTCTTTTCCTTTCCCATGTCCATATTTCTTCTTCACATCTCCTGATCTTCTTGATTTTTCCTTCTTCTGGGGACTTTCTCCATCATGCTGTGATGTAGTCTGTGTTAGACCTTCTACATTAAATCCTTCACTTCACCGACACTCCATAACTTCAACTTCTGTTTCTTTAACGTCTGTTTTACTAATATTCTTTTCCACATTACATCGTGCTATTAATTTTTTATTGTGAAATTTTCCATATCTGGATGCCTTTGCCTGTATTTCTGTTTGATTGCCTTCTCTATATTAGTTAACTTGGCTTTCTCCTTTGCATAGATATTGCACCCATATCAAATCTCTCTTTCCCATGTCCATATTTCTTTTGTATACTTTTCAAATATCTCTAGGTTTTGTTTATATTTTCGCACTTCCTTAGATGCTTCTTTTTCCAATCAGATCAGAGTTTCTTGATCTATATACTGTTTATCAAAACTCTGTTGTTTTAATGAACGCAAATTTTTATTTGAAGCTTCTGACAGTGTTTTCTGCGGAAGTATTTTTCTTTCCTCTAATTTCTCTCTTAATTGTTTGTACATCTTGTGTCTGGAAATTCTGGGCTTTTTACATAATAGTGACTGCATGATTTCTTTCTTATTCTCTTCTTTGGCCAATCAATTTTTGTGATTTTTGTGGACTGCTACTATCTTCTACAACAGAGGGGCATCCTCCCCCTGGGCCTGGCCCCATTGTAGGAATGTTTCCATGTTTTGAGGATTCTACACGGTCATTTTTTCCAGTCCTGGCACCAGTGCAGTTACCATGATTGGGCACTTTTTATTCTGGGTCTTGTGCACCCAGTTATCTTTTTTTGTTTTTGACCTACTTCTGTATATGCATGCTATATAAATACAGTCTATATATCAGTGTCGCCTTGGTGAGATTTTGTCAAAAACAGGGTCCACCTCGCGAAGGTACTCACCAAGACTTGAGGATGAATTCAATTTCAGCACTACTACTCTCTTTTGCTTGCCGACTTTTTATCTCTCCATTAGGAGATGAGGTGAGTGAGCCACTGTCTTTTTGCTTCTACATTTGTGTGTGTATATGTAAATGTCTATGCAAGAGAGTGTGTGCATTATTAAGTACTTATGGTATAGATTAGTAGTAGGCTAACTGTCCTTGTGGACCACTTTAAGCCGAGCTTGTTACCCCATGTGAGAATCAAACCCTGCACCTTTTGTTTGTAAGGTAAACACCTTAACCATTATGTCAACCTCCCACATATTTTGTTTGAAAGGCCATGGCAATGTTCAAACTTTGCTTTTTTCTCAGTCTGAAATTAGGGTGTTCCACATTTTGACTGTTTGTCACACATGGCTATGGTCTGTGTTCCACATTGTCCTCTTAGCAGGTTGAGACCTATGATGCAAATTAACACACTTCCAGTAATTCTAGTTGTGTAAGACATGCATCCTTCTGTGGTAACACTTTTCTAACTCAACCATCCCCCTTCCTAAGCCAGAGTTTGACAAATTAGCCGTCTCTTGCTAGTCTTACTTTTCCCTGAGCAGACTGATTGCTGTCTGTCTGGCGTGCCTTTTCTCCTCTTCTTGCTAGAGGTTACCTTTCTTTTCTTTTCTTCAGCAAGGAATGTCCTTGCACTCCTTAAGAATAGGAGGTCTGGAAGAAGAGAAGCATAATGGGAATGAGAAGGGAACAAAGCTTTCCGAAAGGTCTGTGTTGAGTGGTCATAATGACTGTGGCATATAGTTCTGTATGCTATTATGACATATACTTAATTTCCATATAGTTTAAGGATAATTTATACTAAAGGTGGGTTTGCTGCTGTTTTACTTGATAGCTAGACTCTAACAAAAATGTTTTTGAATTTTTTTTATTTGTTGTACTTGGTTTTTGTGCATATACACAACTGAGTTTCTACTGGCATATTCACTTTTAGTCTTATCTTAGTGCAGGCATTTGCCTACCACTGGCTCACATCCTAGTGGGGAATGCAGGTTCAAAGAGCCAGAAAGAAGCTGGAATGGCGTGGGCTGTATGAATCAGATGTTCTTCATGTTTCACTGTTGCAGTCAACACACTTGGGTTATCTGCCTGCAGGTAGCTCTCAGTTAGCCCGATTACCAGAGTCTCAGTATTTCTGCGTCGGATGCTGTCACTTCTTCCATGACGTCATGTTGTCAGGGGGGTATAAAACAGGCAGCCGATGCCATTACATTAGACTTTCTTGCTGTGGAGGAGCCTGAAGCAGAAGCAGTTCGCAAGTGCCGGTCGGCTGCTACCTGAAATTTTCGTTTTCGAGTTTATAATCCCGAAGTCTTCTAAAGCTAAGTACCCAGCTGGGGATCCTTTTTTCTTGCTCTAACCGATATCAGAAAAAGTTAACAATTGTCTTGCCTGTGGAAAGCAAATACCTCACAGAGATTTTCATTCTTACTGCGTCACCTGTTTAGGCCCAGACCACGACGTCCCTCGCTGTCGGTTTTGTGCCTTGTTTAACGCCCGAACTATTCGTCGTCTGGCTAGCTTTGTCGCTAAATTCTTTCACTCTCGTTCTCCCTATTCCGAAATAGCTTCAGTAAGCCATCCGACTAACGATCTTCCGAAAAAACATAAATATAACGACAGAGACAGACCGCATAGGTCCAAAACTGCTGACAACACTGCCATTAAGCTAGTCGCCAGTTTGTCAGTACTCAGTGAGGTGCCTTTGCAGCCCTTGATGCCTGCTTCTGTGGATTTGCAGGCCTCTGCTGAGACCCATTTGGAGTCCGGTATGCCGCGAGATGCTTCTTCAACTATGGAACGTGCGGATGTCTCTACCTTGGATGGGTCCGGAGCCGCTGTGCAGGCACCGGCTTCTGAGGGTGTATTCTGTCCTACTGATGTTTGAATCAAACCGACAACTTTGTTTTATGACTCTTAGGGCCCAGAGTAGATACACACTCTTGAAAAACAGAAAACAGGCGACCAAATGCCTCAAGCTCCCATGCCACAAAAGCAAATGCTTAGAATGGCTGAAGACCTTATTACCCTAATTAAGACAGCCTTCCCGTAAGAGACAAAGAACTGAGTTTCCTTCTGATTTTACAGACCAGGAGTCCAATGACTCTGACCCTTCTGATTATCAGGACATGCCCTTATAAACCTATGAGAATTCAGATGCAGAGGAATCTGTTCCCTTTGCCCCCCCCCCCCCAGAGAATTTTTCTTTTGGTGAAACCTTGCATACTTTGAGAGCATTTCCACTGGGAATGCCAAGCCTACCGTCTGTCCAAAAAGAGACTCAGAGAATCTTTTAGAGTTGCCTCAGCACAGGCCTCTAACTATACCCTCTGTCCTGGATGTTGTAGATGATGTTTTTATGGAATCTAGTCTTACTCCAGATACATTACCCCCGGCCCCTAGGAAACCTGACAGGTACTATAGAGTACCTGATTCCCACAAATTTCTCTTCAAGAATCCTGCTGCGGCTCCAGAGACCATTTCCCAGGGACCTACAGGTATTAAGGCTACTACAGCCAAAAATTCTACCCCTTCGGACAGGGATTCCAGAGCTTTAGACAGATGGGGTAAGAAGGTATATACCTCTGCAACTCTTGCCACCAGGGCATTGAATTGCTAGTTTCACATGTTGAAGTACCAGCAACATATTATGGAACTGATTAAACAAAAAATTGTATTACTTCCAGATTGTGCAGTAAGTAAAGATATACAAGAGCTAATGCATTCTGCAAACCAAGTTAGTAAGCAAACTTTGCAGTGTGGCTTTGATGCCCTAGAAGCATCTTGCAGGGCTGCATTCACTGGGTCTGTACTGAGAAGGCATGCTTGGCTGAAGGAACAAACCTTGCCAGATCATGTCAAATCCTTTAAATAAGGACTGTTTGGCACCAAAGCAGAAGTAGTTCTTAAAAAGATGGAAGCAAAAGCTAAATCCACATTACTAGATGCTCCTGTAAATAAGGACTGTTTGGCACTGAAGCAGAATAAGTTCTTAAAACGATGGAAGAAAAAGCTAAATCTATGCAAACTGTCAATTCTTACAAGTGCAACCACCTAGATTCAGTAGGCACTGGCCTTCTAAAAACTAGTCCTTTCCAGCCCCTTCCAGGCCTGACCAGACCCAGGGGAAACAGGCCACCCAAACTACAGTCTCCGGGTATGCAGAGATCTAAACAGTGGAGTGCCCCACCCCAAAAACAGGGAGTGGTAAGCAGTCCCCTTATGGAAAACATTCACAATGACCTTTGTGCAAAAAACGATGTCCATTACACAGGACCAATGGGTCCTAAACATTGTATCCCAGGGGTACAAATTCTTTCATTCACTGCCAACCCCAAGAGGGTTTCCAGACCTTCCTCTAAACCAGTGGGCAGAGGCTCAGAAGCAAGTACTTTCCCTGCTCAATATCAGAGCTATTCAACCTGTTCCAGTAGAACAAAGTGGTCAGGGTTTCTACTCCAGACTAAGACCAATCCTAGATCTTTTCAGTTCTCAACACCTTTCTGGTGATCCCAAAATTCAAGAAGCTTACCCTGCAACAGCTTCTCCTATGCTAGCCAAGGATGCCTGATTAGTCACTCTAGACTTAAAAGAAACTTTATCTGCACATCCCCATAAGGATGTCATGCAGGAAATATCTACGTTTCAGGGCAGGCTTTATGCACTCTGTTCTCTGCACCTCCCTTTGACTTACCTACTGTGCCCAGAGTATTCACAAAGTGCCTGGCTCCAGCCATTACATACTGCAGGCAGAGAAATATCCAAATTTTTCCATACTTGGATGACTGCCTGATTCAGGCAGACAGTCAGGAATTGCTACTTCAGCACCTGGCATTTGTAAAAAGCCTTCACTTCATTGGGGTACACCATCAACAAAAAGAAATCACAACTGGTACCCAATCAAAAAATTGTATTCCTGGGAGCAAGCTTGGACACACCTTCCCAGATTGCATTTCTCATTTCAGAAAAGAACAGGTATATCTGACAAACTACTTCAAACAAATGGCCACCAGAACTCTGCTTTTTGCAAGACAAATACTGCAAGCCTTAGGGTTCATGGCCTCATGTAGTCTGCTAATTCCATATGCAAGACTGCATATGAGGAAACTTTAATGATACTTAAAAAGTCTTTGGTGCCAACATTCTCAGGACCTGGAAACAGTCATTCCTATCATACCTTGTGTAAGGGCAGAGTTCCTTTGGTGGGCAGAAGCATACAACCACAACAAGCGACTGCTTTTCACTCAACCCCCTGCTGCCTAAACCCTGACAACAGACGCATCAGACTATGCATGGGGGGCTCACATGGCAGGTAAATTCATTCAGGGCCACTGGAGCCCAGGGCAGATTCTCCTGCACATCAATCAGAAAGAGATGCTAGCTGTACAGAATGCTCTGACAGCCTTCAAATACCTAATCCTTCCAGGACAACTGCTTATAAAAACAGACAACACCACAGTTATGTGGTACATAAACAAGCAGGGGGGAACCCGCTCTTACCCACTCTGCAGGTTAGCCATGGCCCTGTGGAACACAGCCTTGAGCAACCAAGTGCATCTACAATCTCAATTCCTGCCAGGCAAACAAAATTCACTGGCAGACGACTTAAGCAGAAATCTCCTAGACCTACACGAGTGGAAATTGGAGCCCAACACCTTCAACCTTCTGATCCAGAGGTGGGGGACACCAGAGGTGGACCTCTTTGCCTCCCCCGAGACCCACCAGTTGAGCAATTACTGCACCAGGAACCCTCACAGCAGGGCCTGGAAGGTGGATGCCCTATCCTTTCAATGGAAAAACCTCTCAATTTATGCTTTCCCCCTCTGTCCCTTCTCTCGAGAGTACTACTCAAGATAAAACAGGACAGGCCAAGGGCAATTCTTATTGCCCCAGACTGGCCATGCCAGCACTGGTACCCGCTCTTACACAGCCTGACAACAATGCCACCCTGGCACCTTCACCAGACTCCTACCCTGCTGTCTCAGTAGGAGGGACAGATTTTATATCCACAATTGCAAACCCTAAACCTTGCAGCCTGGATTATCTCTTGAATACCCCATCAGCAACCCTCAGCAAACAGGTGCTGGATGTCATTCTTGAAGCCAGAAGGCCTAGTACTAGGAAATCCCACGCTGAAAAGTGGAAAAGATATTGTTCTTGGAATCAGTCAGGCTCAAGGGAAGGACACAGCAGTGCCCTCCTTACCTATAATCCTGGATTACCTAGCAGAGCTACTCCACAGAGGCCTATCCTTCTCCTCCACTAAGATTCATGCCTCTGTCATCTCAGCTCATAATACTGAGCCACCTCTTTTTTTTCTCACCCTTTCATCAAACCGTTCCTGAGAGGGGCCAACAACTTAAGGTCCCCTAGGAGAGCACCCACCCTTGCCTGGGACCTTAACTTTGTACTGGAAAAGCTTACGCTTTCCCCTTCTGTACCTGCTGCCTCAGCAGAGTTAAAATTCCTCTCTATGAAAACAGCCTTGCTTTTAGCCATAACTTCAGCAAGAAGAGTGTCTGAGTTACAGGCATTAATGGCTGTGGAATCCTTCAATGTGAAGTTGTTAAATCTCGCCGTTTATTTTCACTGATGGGTTCGGAGCTGATCCTCGGCTCCGACACGGCCTATAGCAAAGCTCAAGGTTTGCCTGTAGCTCAAGACCAAGCCCCTTATCCCATGATGCACTGCTGGAATTACCTCATATCTAGTTTCCCGCGGCATAGATAGATAGTTCCAGATAGCTCGGACCATTATTAATAGATAGATTCATCTATTTGCAAGTTCAAAAACTTTTTTCCTTGACTTCTTGATAGGATAGTGTGTGTGTATATATATATATATATATATATATATATATATATATATATATATATATATATATATATATAAAATCTCTATAGTTTAAGACTTGGACTTAGATGTTCATTGTGCATACAGCTGCAGTAATCACAGATGGGTTCTCTGCCGCGTCAGTCCCTCTCGGTCGGTCAATTCCAAAGTCTAGGTCAGCGTCGGTTGTCGCTTTCTCCTGACGCCAGTGAGGCCGGAGTATATAAGACACAGGCGGCGCCATGTTCTTCAGTCTTTTTGTGCCGCGGTGCCCGAAGCAGAAGCAGTTCTGCCAGCTCCTGAATTACGGAAATATTGGAAACCAAGTCTTCATTAAAGCTGGGGAAGAACTTTTCTTGCCTCAGACCAATGTCAGAAAAAGTTAATAATTGTATTTCTTGTGGGAAGCAAATAACGCATAAGGATTTCCATTCCTCTGCATACCTAGACCACTCGACGCGGGGCTGCGCTTTGCGCTACCTTCAATAACCCACATTTAAGCATCGGGCGGAGTTCGCCCAACACTATTTTGGTAAAGCCTTTGATTATAAAATGTCGCCGGATACCCACTCACCGCTTTGTCCAAAAACGCAAGGACAAGGACCGACACGCGAGGCCCGGGGTCCGCGCCGACACCACGCCAAGACAGGCTACCGTGGGTCGGTTCTCAGCGAGACGCCTTTGCAGTCCCTCTGACTACCGCGACCTCCTTTGGCGGTGTCCTCTGTACCCCTCGGCCCTTTCCCAGACTACAACCACGAAGCCTTTGCTAATGTTGAGCCTACTAATGTGGACAGGTCCACTTCCACCCATGGTGTCTTTAGACCCTCATCTTCTTTTTCTATTAAGGCCTTTACTAAATCCAAAGCAGCCAGGCATCCCAAGAGGCCTGTTGCACAGGGCCCATCTCCAGGTCCCATGCCTAAAAAACAGATGCTTAAAATGGCTGAGGATTTAATTACTCTTATCAGGTTCCCCCTCCCTCCAAGAGAAGAAGAGTGGAGAGGAAGTTTCTCCTCTTCTGATCAGGGATCCATTTTATCAGAACATTCTGATGTAGAGGAACACTCTCTCCCCTTTTGAGGATTCGGATGCAGAACAGTCCATTCCTTCTGTATCTCCTCCTGAGGATTTTTCCTTTGGGGAAACCTTGCACACTTTGAGGGAACACTTCCATTGGGAAGGCCAAGACTTTTCAGATTCCAAGAAAAGACTTAGGGAATTTCTTTTGTTCCCTCAACACAGACCTCTGGCGATACCTCCTGTTTTGGACATACTTGATGATGTTTATTCGGAGGCTTGCCTTAACCGGATTCTCTGCCTCCTGCACCAGTCAAACCTGATAGGTACTACAGAGTACCTAACTCTCACCAATTTCTCTTCAAAAGCCATAATGCTGACCCTGAAACCATTTCACAAGGCCCCAAGGGATTGAAGGCCTCCACTGCCAAGAATCCACTTCCTGCAGAAAGAGAGTCAAGATCTTTAGAATGGTGGGGAAAAAATATATATCGGCCACCCCTAGGCTATGAATATACCTCCACACCCCTAGCCATAGAGGGCCTTAAATTGTCAGTTTCATATGCTTAAATATCAACAGTTCCTGTTATCACAATTAAGGAATAAAATGTCTCAACCTGAACAACCAGATTTGAAGGAGTTACAGGATATGATGCATAGTGCAGAGCAAGTGGGTAAACACACCTTACAAATGTGGTTATGATGCCCTAGAGGCCTCAAGTAGAGCGGCTGCTACAGGATCAGTCATTCGCAGATATGCCTGGCTTAGGGAACAAAACTTGCCTGATCATGTGAAAGCTAAACTTCTAGATGCTCCTTTACAAAAGGATGTGCTGTTTGGTACTAATGCTGAGGAGATACTTCAATCTGAAAAGTCTTGGCCTTCCCAATGGAAGTGTTCCCTCAAAGTGTGCAAGGTTTCCCGAAAGGAAAAATCCTCAGGAGGAGATACAGAAGGAATGGACTGTTCTGCATCCGAATCCTCAAAAGGGGAGTAAGAGTGTTCCTGTACATCAGAATGTTCTGATAAAATGGATCCCTGATCAGAAGAAGGAGAAACTTCCTCCACTCTGGGTCTCTTGTCTGGAGGGGGTTGATGGTCCTAAGAGTTGGCCTTGTATTTAACCACTTTCTTAGGAGTACTTTGATAGGTAATTTCTTAAGTGTGTTGTTTTGATTGTTTAAAATTGTTTAATTTGATAATAGAGATGTCTGACGAGAAAGAGAAGCCACATCCAAAATCTGGCTTCAAAAAATGTCTGGATTGTGGACAAAAAATGTCAGTCACTGACTGGCATGTTCAATGTGTTTATTGTCTGGGGGCTAAACACCTCCAAGACTCTTCCTCCTCCTCCAGGGTACGTTTTGGGAGAAGGAGGAAATTAGTGGATAGGGATTTACTTTAGCACCCTTTTTCTGAAGCGCTGGGTGACCAGGATGGTGCTAGTAGATCCCCAACATCTTTCAAGTCCTCAGGTGACTCGAAAGCATCCAAAAAGACTAAACAAATGGAGGGTGTAGGGTCTTCGGTTCCACTGTCCTCGGAATTGAGTGTCCCTTCTGTTCAGAGCCAGCTCACAGCTTTGGAGCCGGTCTCTGAGATTCCCTCATCTCCTCTGCTCCAATCAGCACCTTCGGTGCACTCCTCGAAGTCTTCTGTCAGCCTCTCAGACATGGATATGGACTGACTAGTGCAGAAGCTTTTATGGGCACCAGGCCTTGATAAATTGTTGTCGGAGCCAAAGACCATTATCCCGGACTTGACTACTCCTCCTCTGAGCCGTACTGGACTTTCGGAGCCCGACCTGATAGTTGTTGAGCCTTTGGAGCCAAGACCTGCACCGGTGTTATCGGTTCCATCTACTCGGATGTCCTTGGCGCCGACTGGGGACTCTAGGAGCCTACACTCTCCTGTCTGGTCCGGGGAGGATAGTTGGACCGATTTGTCGGTGCCGACTCTTCCTCTTGGGGCTTCGGCTCGGATGAGCTCAGCTCCTACCTCAGGCTCGGAGCCCATGGCCTCAGTGCGGGAGGATCGGATGGTCCCTTCGGATCCGTCTACCCCTTCTTGTCAGAGCCATGGTGAATTCGATGCCATGAGGAGAGTCCTGTCTCCAAAGACATCATCAGCATCAGGTCTGGCTTTCTCCTCCCCTCAAGCACCTATGTCCGCTCCTGCTTCTACCGGTCCACCCAAGCATAGAGACCCTGAGCCTCAAGTAGCCCCACAGGGCACCCCCTGCTCTTCTGAGACCTCCCCAGATCCCCCCACTAAGGAGGTACCCAGGAAGAGACTGTGCAAGAGGAGGCACTTGGACTCCCCACAGGAGTCTTTGACATCTGACACTGATTTGGATGAGTCAGAAGGGTCCCCTCGATCCCCCTCTGAGGGATATCTCCTTTGCAGAGATATTAGAGATCCTTAATCAGAGGGGCGGTTGGCAGTCCAAAAGCCCTACTGAAGACGAGTCAATGCTCTTGAAGGCTTTCTGGTCTCAGCCTTCCACTTCTTGGCTGTCTCCGCCTTACGATGAGCTCATGGAACTGATCTCTCATAAGGCGTGGGAGTCTCCGGAAGCCATGGAACCTGTCCCTCGGAAGCCAAATAAATTCATCTCTGACCCAGTGGACAAAGCCTTTTTGACTAAGGGGAGTGCCTGTTGATGCCATGGTGGTGGCTGCAGCCCCCAAAGAGGAAATGTCCAAGACTTCCTCATCTATCCATCCTCCTAACAGAGATTCTAGGATCATGGATAGATATGGGAAACGCATGTTTAGTTCAGCGACATTTTCCCTTCAGTCACTGAACTATTTAACCCATTTTACAAGACTACAAAGAGATTTCCTTAAAGAGCTAGGAGATACTCTCCAGGGTACGGTAGCTGCAGGGGTTGCCGACAAAGTTAACACACAGCTCGCTACCCTAAACTCAATTGTGAACTCGTCCATGCGACTCGTATCTTACACAGCTGATGGTTCGACTAGAGCTGCCAGTTCAGGCATTGCTCTGTGTAGACAAGCCTGGATGCGTCTCTTTTCCTTTGCAGAGCCTTTCAAGTCTTCCTTTATCAACGCCTGATTTGATGGCTCATCCGTGTTTGGGCCCAAGGTAAAGGAAATTCTAACCAGGTGTGAGCAGGAAGGCAAGACTCTATCTGCCGTTGGAGTCCATTTTTCTACCCCTACTCTGCCCTATCCCAAGGGCAGTAAGGGCAGAAAAATGTGGTTCCGAAAAGCACAGGGAGCCTTTCAGGACACACATGGAGAAACCCCCTCTAGAAGCAGAGGAGGGGGTTATAATGGAAGACGCCAACCACGCTGCAGGGGGGGGGGTCTGCAACACCAGGCTGACAGAGACCAGTTCTCTGGTCAGCCCTACCAACGCTCCTGAAAGGAGACCCGGCTGTTCGGCTTTGGAGGCAGTCAGGGGTTGCTTATCTTTGTACCCAGAAGCCTGGCTAAGCATAACGTCCGATACCTGGGTACAAAGCATCATTTCCAGAGGGTATTTCATACCGTTCTCTTCCCCTCCCACTCTGATTAACAGAATCCCGGATGTTCCACCCAGTCTCAAGGAACAAGCAACTATAGAGGTCCACAAGTTGCTAGAAAAAAGGGTCATCCAGCCAGTCCCAGCAGACCAAGTTGGATTCGGAACTTACTCAAGATTCTTTTTGGTTCCAAAGAAAACAAGGGACTGGAGACCTATCTTGAACCTCAGCAGACTCAACCAATTTGTAAAAAAGGAGAAGTTCCGAATGGTCACGCTTCAGGCCATTCTTCCCTTTCTGGGGAAAGGCAGTTGGATGTCCTTCATCGATCTCAAGGATGCGTACTACCACAGAAAGATGGACAGACACTCCAGAGATCACCTACATTTCCGTCTGGGAGCCAATTACTACCAGTTTCGAGCCCTGCCCTTTGGTCTCACTACAGCCCCCAGAGTGTTCACCAAATGCATGGCAGTGGTCACAGCTCACCTGAGGCGTTTAGGATTCCAAGTGTTTCCATATCTAGACGACTGGCTCCTCACCGCTACCGCCAGGCATCAATTGATTCAGGCAACACAATCTACTCTGACACTCTGCCACCACTTAGGTATTAGTCAACTTCGAAAAGTCTGCCTTGTCGCCATCGCAGCATACCGTCTTTATAGGAGCAGAGTTAGATACCTCAACCACCACTCTACGTCTTCCAGTCGAAAGGGTCTCACTTCTTCGCCAACACGTCAACTCATTGGTGTCAAAGAACAGAGCTGCAACCGCAGAGGTCTTGAAGGTACTAGGTTTGATGGTGGCAGCAATTCTAGCCATTCCACTCGCAAGGATGCATATGCAAATTCTTCAGTGGCTTCTGTTCGCTCAATGGTCTTACCAGAAATTACCAATGAACCATATGATCCTCATCACAAATTCTTGCAAGAGAGACCTTTGGTGGTGGTTGATGTCTCTTCATGTCACAATAGGAAGACCCTTGGTGCTTCCCCCTCCAGTTGCCACTGTGACCATGGACGCTTCCCTGATAGGGTGAGGGGGCATTTTCAGGGAAAGACTGCCGAAGGCACATGGACGGCTCAAGAGTCACATCTGCA
This sequence comes from Protopterus annectens, assembly GCF_019279795.1. NCBI lineage: Eukaryota > Metazoa > Chordata > Ceratodontiformes > Protopteridae > Protopterus > Protopterus annectens. The sequence goes on from NC_056743.1 coordinate 669,263,063, forward strand.
TGTCAGTGTTCTGGAATTGAGAGCAGTACTTCTGACGTTGCAGTACTTCCAGGACTCTCTTCCTCTAAGGACAATTGCAATTCAGACAGACAAACATGTCAGTGGTCTGGTTCTTGGACAAACAGGGTGGAACCAAGTCCTTATCCCCTTTGTCAAGAAGCCCTCAGGGTATGGCAATGGGCAGTCATCCCAGCGTTTTCTGTTAGCAATGCACATCCCAGGGAAATCCATCGTGATAGCGGACAAGCTGAGCAGGGCAATCCTGTTGCCTCACGAGTGGTGTCTCAACCAACATGTTGCAGACTTGATTTTCCGCAAATGGGGCCAGCCTTGCTGTGACCTCTTTGCCAGTCATATCAGTACCAAATGCAGAAGCTACTTTGCCCTAATACCACCTCCGGGACATCCCACAAGGGGTGCACTTGTACACGATTGGCCTCTGGGTCTCCTATATGCATTCCCACCAAATCCCATTGATACCCAGGTTTTTACAGAAAGAAAAATCACTGGGAAGGACTGTTATCCTCATAGCCCCCCATTGGCCTTGACAGATTTGGTTCCCTTTCCTTCACCATCATCTGCTGGAGGATCCATGGATCCTGGACCCAGTTCCAGACCTCCTGACACACCCCACAGGGGACCTCCATCCTTCATTGCAGTCTCTAAAGCTGACTGCTTGGCTGATCCACTTCCCCAAATAGCCAGGCTTCATTCACTCTCACATGACACAAGACAAATTCTATTGTCTTCTCATAAGCCATCCGCCAGAAAACTATATCGCAGTAAGTGGAAAAGGTTCTCCATTTGGGCCAGTATACAAAATATTGACCCTTTCTGAGCTCCTTTGTCATCCATTTTAGACTTTTTGACAATGATGTTTAAGGAAGGAGCAGTAGCTGCCACAGTTCGGGTTCAGTTAGCCGCCATATCAAATTTCCACATTGGATTTGATGGGTTAAATATTATGGGCCATAAGTTATCTAAGGTTTTTCTCAAAGGTGTTTTTCACATGAGACCTCCTGTCAAAATCTCTTGTTCTCCCTGGAATTTGAATTTTATACGGTCTCAAATAATCCCCCCCCCCCTTCGAACCAGCATCATTTTGTGATCTCAAATTTTTGTCCTGGAAAACTATATCTCTAGTGGCCATTACTTCTGCCCGCAGAATGTCAGAACTTCAAGCATTATCTATCAGACCTCCTTACATGATTTTCCATGCTGATAGAGTATCTCTCAGAACAATCCCCTCCTTTTTGCCTAAAGTCTGTTCTGAGTCCAATATCAATCAGGTCATTGAGTTGCCAGTCTTTTTTCCCAACCATTCCAACAAATTGGAATACATGCTGCACAAACCTGACATACACAGACAGCTCTGATTTTATCTTGATAGAACTAAGAATATTAGAAAATCAGATCAACTCTTTGTATCCTTTTCGGAGGCCAGAAAAGGTAGACCATTGGCTAAAACAACCCTTTCAAAATGGTTATCTGATTGTATCTCATTTGTTCATGCAAATGCTAACATACCTTTGCCACACAAAGCAAAGGTTCATTCAACCAGAGCCGTTTCTACGTCTTCTGCTTTTCAAGCTAAATTGCCTCTTGACAACATTTGTGCTGCAGCCACTTGCTTTAAGCCTCATACCTTATCACTCATTACAAAGTAGATAAGGCTTCCAGGGACAGGTCGTCTTTTGGTTCCATGGTCCTGAAAAATGTACTCCCGTGAGCCACCCAGGATTGCCGGGTACTTAGGGATACTACTCATCAGTGAGAATAAACGGTGAGATTTAACAACTTCACATAAAGAAGTTATGCACTCACCATAGCGTTACATGTGAGTTGTTTATCTCGCCTTTATTCTCACGTCCCTTCCTCCATCCCCCTCCTGACTGACAGTTGACCTAGAGGCTAGCATCATCCTGGTTGTTCAATACCTCTTCTTCCTTCTTGGGGAGTGCTCCCCTTACAGGGGTATATATACACGCAGCAAACAAGATCTGAGGTAATTCCAGCAGTGCATCATGGGATAAGGGGCTTGGTATTGAGCTATTGGCAAACCTTGAGCTTTGCTATAGGCCGTGTCGGAGCCGAGGATCGGCTCCGAACCCATCAGTGAGAATAAAGGTGAGATAAACAACTCACATGGAACATTATGGTGAGTACATAACTTTATTTTCCATGCTGACAGGGTTTCCCTCAGGACTAACCCATCCTTTATGCCTAAGGTGGTGTCCAATGTGGCTCTAAACCAATCCATCCATTTGCCAACCTTCTTCCCTAATCCTCAGAATAAAGGGGAAAGGATCCTGCACTCCTTGGACGTGCAGAAACAGCTCAGGTTTTACCTCGACAGGACTAAGCTTTTCAGAAAATCTGACCAGCTGCTAGTCAGTTTTGCTACAAGGGCAAAGGGGTAAGGCCATTTCAAAACAAACTGTTTCCAAATGAATAGCACACTGCATCCATTTCTGCTACAAGCACCATGGAAAACCTACCCCACAGGGGATCAGACCACATTCCAGTAGGGCTACTTCCACCTCTACAGCATTTCTTAGGGGAGTCCTACAAGGGGCAGTCTGGAAGCTGCAACCTGGAGTTCTGTACACACCTTCACCAAGCATTACCACTTACCTATATTTTCTAAATCCAGGGCTGGATTTGCTACAGCAGTCTTAAAAGGCCTACTAGCCAGCCCTAACACCTTTTGACTGGCTCCACCCTTCCTCAGCTTTGGGAATCAACCCAAGTGTGATGACTGCAACAGTGAAACCCGAAGAACATAGTACAGTTGTGTACACTTACCATAAATGTAGATGTTGGTGTGTGTTCACTGTTGCAGTCCTGGTTTCCCCTCCCTCCAGCCCCCTGGCTTTCTCTATCTTTCTCCCTCTCCTCTCTATGGTCATTCCTAATGGCATTGGTATTTACTTTTTACTGGTGGTGTTCCCCACCATATACTAGCTCCCTGTTTGGGTGCTCCTGACATTTGGGGCAAGCAAAACTGATGTAATGGCATTGTCTGCCTGTTTTATACCCCTGACGACCTGACGTCATGGAAGAAGCGACAGCATCCGATGCAGAAATACCAAGACTCTGGTATTCGGGCCGACTGAGGGCTACCTGCAGGCAGATAACCCAAGTGTGATGACTGCAACAGTGAATACACTCTAACATCTACATTTATGGTTAAGTGTACGCAACTGTACTTTTCTTGCCGCCCACCTCAGTACTTGAGTTAGGAGTGAGGTGTTTTCTCACAGAAAATATGGCACTTTTTTAAGGGAAATTACTAACAAAATGACAGAGCATGCACATAAACCCAAGTATTATGGTCTGTTAACACTAATTCCTCTTCTGTAATGGGAAATATTGAAAGTTAGTTAGGTAAGGTAATTTGCTTTACTTTACAGTGCACATACTAGTGTTAGAGCTTCCTGTTTTGCAGCATAATGTATTCCTGGAGGCCTAATAGGCAGTTGTTTGAGGAAGGTCTTTTTGACACAGGAAATGATTTTTACAGCACATCTATGATTTATTTGGCAACAGTCCAGCCCATACCACCAGTCCTACTGTTTGATCATTTTAAATCTTCTCAACAACCATCTCAGTAGTGTGAAATACTTGGCTTTACATGAGTGTATTTTAGTATTACTTTGGAGTCTGTGGAACTGTGGAATTTGGCAGGTAGTACTGAGGATTTTAAAGCTATGAACTGTTAACAGGCTGCTTTCTATGGTACATGGTTTGATTCTGTCTGCATCCATTTGCCTCCTGTAACACCTCTGAGCAACTCCCTTACCCAGGTGTTGCTGAAGCCTGAAACAAGATCCATGTGGATCAGTGCTCTACCCAGTCTAATAAAATTTAGAAAAAGAAAACAAATTCTAAGGTTCAGTTAAACCAGGAGTTTGTTGATTCATCCTTTGTTCAAGGAGTTTGGATGGTTCATGATGCCGAACTATTTTCATCAGTATGTGTCGCTTCACCTTATTTATCGTCTGGTTTCATTGGTGTATGTGTATTGTGTGATGTGCATCATCTTCCCTTATTTCTTATACACCACCTCAGCTGTTGAGCGGTATGCTCCAGAACTAGGCTGGGGAGTGCATTTTGGATCCTTGATTTGTTTGCGGAATACCTGATCCCCTACCTTGTATGAAGCTGCACATTGATCTTACATATGTTGGCCATGACCAATCTGATGAGTCCAGAAGTTATCTGTACATAGACATTTTTCACGTGGTGGTAGTGGGCAACACACTTTTACTTAAACCGTACTTGTACTTAAGTTGTACAGCATAAAATCACAGGTTTGTCAGCTGGATCTGTTTCCCTAAACCAGTCCTGGCTGACAAACCTAGCTATAGTATGCACATTGACCCCTAGTGACTATTCACTCCAGAGGTCTTATAATTTGTAAGGCATGTGGTAGTTTTTCTGTTTAGCACATAGCTTTCAGCCTTTTTACATAAGATGAAAAGGTGTTCTGTAGTGGCGGTAGAAGAAGCTTCTATCCTCATTTCTCCACTACTACTGATTCAAGAGTTATTTAAAGGCAAGAAGAGAAACTGATTTTCTAATTGCTTCCCATTTGTAAGGCACATCTGATTTGATGTTCCCTGCAAGTCAAGGTAACAGTATGCTGTTAGAAAATGAGAACCATTTTTTCACTGTTTTTTTATGAAGGGTTGTCCTGGTCCAAAAGGCAGGCAGAGTATTGCACCTGCCGCTGCATTCTCTTTAGCTAATACTTTGGAAGCAGAGATCAGAATTCTTAACGGAGATATCCCCCCCCCCCTCTCTTGAAGTGGTAAGGTCCAGCAAGAAACCGTAAAGCTTGTTGCTTAGGAATCATACCTGTCAACCTCTTTGCGCAAAACATCTGGACAAAGCCAAAAATAATGGTGGTACTAAGTCCCCAAAATAGGGACAGATGTTAAATACTGCTCTTTATTGATTGACATTTGGTTACTGGGATGGGCCACTGAGCCAAAACTGACCCATTTTCAGTGGAGGTACAGGGAGAAAAGCTCCACAAATATAACACTTGACTGAATAGACATATAGTGTAAAATAATTTTTAACACAATTTTAGCTTCTTAATGCTCAAAAAAAATAAAGATTTGACAGTTATATACTTAACAGTATAGTTCAATTATTTACAAAATGTTTGCTTCTTAAAGTGCGAAAGCTGATGTGTAAACAGTCTCCTTAAAAGTCTAGAACAATTTTATGCAAAATTTTAGATTCTGTAGTGAGAAAATTACTTAGAAAGTTGCTAGAATAAAAGGTCCTGCATTCCCATACATTTTCTTAAGGGTATAAAGTCTGAAACTCGAATGCCTGTCATTATTTAGTGAAATCAGTCTTCACAGATTTGAAGCCAGCCTAGCCGTTCGTCCCAGTGTAATACCAGAAATAGTCTAGTCATTACCCAGGATTGTAATTAGTAAAGACTGCCCATGTCCGGGAGGTTATGGACACTATCCCCGTTATGAATTTACAGTGCCCCATCCACTTGTCCAGGTTCCTTTTGAACAGTGTTATAGAGGTGCTCTGCTTCACATGAATTGGCAGCCTATTCCCAAGATGAGGCAGTCCGCTGGGAGACAAATCTGTCCCTCTAGCACTTCAAGACCTCAGAGGTTTCTAATAAAGATTATCAAGGTCTCTCCAATTGCTGGAGGTGCTTTGTACAGTACATGCCAAAAGTGGTGGTGTACTCAATTATGGGCCTGATTAGTGACAAGTATAGAGGGGTTATAACCACTTTTGCTGTAGAGGTTGTCTTTGCAAGTCAAATGCTCTATGTAGAAAGCCTTCCTTACTACAGTAGACACACGGTGGTCAAGGTCGCAGTCAACTTGTGATCCCAGATCCCTTACCACTTCATAGGTACATAGGGTATTGTTAATTTGATAGTGTGAAGTAACATTGCTTTTACCGAAGGGAATGATGATGCAATTCTTTGCATTTAGTTTGAGACCATGACTAAGACACCAGTCATTGGTCTTCGTAAATCCCTCCGGAAGAATACTGGCACCATTTGGGGATTTGATAATTGCACCCAGTTTACAGTCGTCTGCAAACTTGGTCAGCCATAGCCCCTTAGTTTTGTCCTGAATTTCTGAGAAGTATATTCCAAACAGTAAGGGGCCCACCACTGACGCTTGTGGCACCCTGTTGGTGACAGGTCTGCTGGTTGATGTCGAGTCACACACATTGATAGTGTATGACCAGTTTGTGAGCCAGTTGGCAACCCATCTTACAACAAAGGGGTTTACATTCAGTTTTCTAAGTTTTTCTGTAATGTCTGAGTGTGGGATTGTGTCGAAGGCCTTGGCCAAGTCGAGGTATGCTGTGTGCACAGATTTGCTCTCATCAATGGCCCTGGTCACATTTTCAAAGAAATCCACCAGGTTTAACGGGCAGGATCTGCCCTTGACAAAACATCCAGAAAACCGCAAATTTCATGAAGAAAAGACCAAAAATGTGGGGCAAAAATCTAGACATTCTGCAAAAAATCTGGACAGTTGAGAGGTATGTTAGGAAGTCTTCCTTGTCATGATAGATGAGATTCTGTAATTGGTATAAGGAAGTCAGATTAGTCCCTCTGCTGGTAGATGTTTGATTAGTCTTTACTAACTGACTTACCTGTCTAGCCTTGACTGTTTTCTTTTCAGTAAAAGTCCAGTGTTGTATGTTGCAAGGGCATTGTACTATACAGTAAGTGTCCCTTTGATAATTTTCCATCTTGAAACTTCTAAGAATATAGTTCTGTTTTCTTGGGATATGAACTTTGTTTTATAAAGAATAGTGAAAACTGCAGTCAGTTCTGCATATTTTGTTCCTTTTGTTGCTTAATATTTTTCTTGTCTTAGCAATAGCTGGAGTTAGGCACCTGCCAAACCCGTGGCCTCGGGGGAACCCCCAATTATCTCCCTGCATATTAGGCCCGCTACGTGAAGCAGCCATGGGTTTCTGTCTCTTCCGCTCCTTGCTCAGTGCCTGATAGACATTCACATGGCTTTGTAACTGCACCCACAGCTTCAAACCCGGAACCTTGCAGCCTGGCGAATTACACCATTACCATCCCCTTAGTAAGCAAGTGATGGATGTCATTCTGGAGGCAAGGAGGCCTAGTACTAGAAAATCCTATGCTGAAAACTGGAAAAGATTCTGTTCCTGGAGCCAAACTCGGGGGATGGACACAACAGTGCCCAGTTTACCGCACATTCTTCAGTACTTAACTGAGATGCTTCACAAGGGCCTTTCCTTTTCTTCCATCAAAATTCATGCCTCAGCCATTTCAGCTCATTATAATACAGAGCCACCCCTCTTCTCTCATCCACTGCTGAAGCAATTCCTCAGAGGGGCCAAAAACTTAAGACCACCCAGGAGACCCCCTACTCCAGCCTGGGACCTTAACTTTATATTGGAAAAGCTCACTCTACCTCCCTTTGAGCCAGCTGCGAATGCAGAGTTGAAATTCCTTTCTTGGAAAACCGCCTTCCTTCTAGCCATCACTTCAGCAAGAAGGGTGTCTGAATTGTAGGCCCTCATGGCAGTGGAGCCTTTCATCATCTTTTATACGGACAGGGTGTCCCTCAGGACCAATCCCTCCTTTATGGCCAAGGTGGTATCCAGCATGGCCTTTAATCAGTCCATTCATCTACCAGCCTTCTTTTCTAATCCACAGAACAAAGGGGAAAGAATACTGCACTCCTTGGACGTGCACAGACAACTTATATTGTACTTAAACAGGACTATGCCTCCCAGGAAATCTGAACAGCTGCTGGTTGCATTTGCTGCAGGGGCAGAGGGGAAGGCCATTTCAAAGCAAACCATTTCTAAGTGGATAGGCTACTGCATTCATTTCTGCTATAAGCACCATGGAAAACCTACCCCACAGGGGGTAAGACCACATACCACCAAGGCTGCATCTACCTCTACAGCCTTTCTCAGAGGTGTTCCTACCAGGGACATACTGTAAGCTGCTACCTGAAATTCTGTACATACCTTCACCAAGCATTACCACTTGCCAATTTTTTCAAAATCCAGAGCTGGTTTTGCCACTGCAGTCTTGCAGGGCCTTATAGACGGTCCTAATGCTATATAATTGCCTCCTCCCTTCCTTAGCTTTTGGAATCTACCCAAGTGTAATGACTGAAACAGTGAAACACGAAGAACATATTACTGTTGTATACACTTTCCATAAATGTAGATGTTCGAGTGTATTCACTGTTGCAGTCTTGGTTACCCTCCTTCCAGCCCCCTGACTTCTATTGGCTATACCTCTATTCTTGTTTACTGTGTTTAAAGCTTTCTGGTGTATTTGCTTTTTTGTTGGAGGTGTAACCTTGTATGTTCTTCTTGTTTCACTGTTGCAGTCATTACATTTGGATAATCTGTTGGCAGGTTGCCCTCAGTCGGCCTGATTAACAAAGTCTTGGGTCCTGCGTCAGTTGCTGTCCCTTCTTCCATGACGTCAGGGGTATAAAACATTCAGCCGACGCCATTTTCATTAGTCTTTCTTGCCGCGCGGTGCCCGAAGCAGAAGCAGTTCACAAGTGCCGGTCGGCCGACTCCTGAAATTGTAGTTTTCGAGTTTCAGAACCGAAGTCTTCAACCTAAAACTAAGTACCCCGTTGGGGAAACTTTTTCTTGTTCCTTACCAATGTCAGTAAAAGTTAATAATTGTATTACTTGTGGGAAGCAAATACCTCATAAGGATTTGCCTAGGCCCTGACCACAACGTGCCTTGCTGACGGTTTTGTGCTAAATTTAACCAACGCAGTATTAAGCGTAGGTATATTTTTGCATCAAAGTATTTTGGCTCAAGATTTAACTATCCAGAAATGTCATCGGTTAGCAATCCAACTAATGGAATGCATAAAAAAACGCAAAGAAAAAGACAGAGACAGACTGTCGAGGTCCAAAACCAACTAAGCCTCTCCTACGCCAGTTGCTGGTACTCAGTGAGGAGCTTTTGCAGCCCCTTATACCCACTACTTTTGATTCGCAGGCTTCTACTGAGACCCATTCAGAGTCCGGTATGCCGCAAAACACTTTTAAGTATTGAACCCATGGATGTCTCTACATTAGATGGGTCCAGAGCCGCTGAGCAGGCACCGGCTTCTAAAGGTGTTTTCAGGCCTAAAGATTTATATATTAAACCAATGCCACCTTCAAAACCTAGGCCAAAATCAACTTCTATGCCTAAAAAAACTACGCTTGGGCCACATGCACAGGCCCCTATGCCTAAAAAAACAAATTATCAAAATGGCTGAGGATTTAATTACCTTGATCAGGGGTTCCCATCCCCCTCCTGCTAAGAGGCCTAGGCAAGGCACTGACTATGAATCATCAGATCAGATTTCTATTTCTTCTGATTCCGCTTCTGATCAGGAATTATCTATTCCACCTTATGAGGACTCTGATGCAGAAGATTCCATCCCTTCTGCCTCTCCTCCAGAGGATTTTTCTTTTGGAGAAACTTTGCATACCTTAAGGCAACACTTTCACTGGGAGAGTCAGGATTTTTCAGAATCTAAAAAGAGGCTTAGAGATTTCCTCCTCCTTCCTCAGCATAGGCCTTTGGCTATACCTCCTGTTCTAGACATTGTTGATGATGCTTTCTCAGAATCCATCATGGCTCCTGATTCCTTGCCTCTGGCTCCTAGTAAGCCAGACAGATATTGCAGGGGTCCTGACTCCCACAAATTCCTCTTTAAAAATCCTACTGCTGACCCTGAAACCATTTCTCAGGGTCCCAAGGGCGTTAAGGCTTCTACTGCTAAACATCCTACCCTTTCTGATAGAGACTCCAGGGCGCTGGATAGATGGGGTAAGAAGGTTTACACGTCTGCAACCTTGGCAATCAGGGCTTTAAACTGTCAATTTCATATGCTTAAATATCAGCAGCATGTCATGGGATTACTTAAACAGAAAATGATGTTTATTTCTGACTGTGTGGAAAATAGAGTTGCAGGATTTATTGCATTCAGCTGAACAGGTTGGCAAGCATACTTTGCAATGTGGTTTTGATTCCTTGGAGGCCTCTTGCAGGGCCGCTGTAACCGGATCTGTGATAAGAAGGCGTGCTTGGCTCAAGGAGCAAACTCTGCCTGATAATTGTTGGATGCTCCTTTACAACCGGACAGTCTATTTGGTAATAAGGCAGAAGTTTTGAAAAAAATGGAAGATAAAGCTAAATCTATGCAAACTGTAAAAGATTTCCTTCAGGTGCAGCCACCCAGGTTCAGTAGGCATTGGCCTACTAAGAATTGGTCCTTTCCAGTACCCACCAGAGCCGCTCAGGCTAAACCCAGACACTCCCAAAGGTTCCAGGTTTCAGTCACAAGGAACTTATAGAACAAAACAATGGGGTACCTCTACCTCCAAATCTGGAAGTAACAAGGCACCTTCCTATAGTAAACAGTCTCAATGACTTTCCTCTGCAATCACCAAGCACTTATCTTTTGGCCGCCCCTTTGGGGGGAAAACTGGCACTTCATGCACCAAACTGGCAACTAATTACCCAGGGCAAGTGGGTTCTAAATATAGTATCCCAGGGATACAGATTTCATTTCCACACGTTGCCAATCCCAAACGGATGGCCAGATCTGCCTCCAAATCAGTGGGCAGAGGCCCAGAAACAAGTTATGTCCCTCATGAATATGGGTGCTATTCAACCAGTACCAGAAAAGGAAAAAGGACAAGGTTTTTATTCAAGACTTTTCCTGGTACCCAGAAAAGACAAATCATGGCGTCCAATTCTGAACTTATCCATTCTAAATACATTCCTGGACATTCCAAAATTCAAGATGCTGACTCTACAACAGGATGCCTGGTTGGTAACTCTAGACTTAAGAGGCTTACCTGCACATCCCAATCAGGGAATCTTACAGAAGATATCTCCACTTCGAAGCAGGCTATTTGCATTACCAGTTCTCTGCACTGCCCTTTGGCTTATCTACTGCGCCCAGGGTCTTCGCAAAGTGCCTGGCACCAATAATTGCATTTTGCAGGCAAAGAAACATTCAAATTTATCCTTACCTGGATGATTGTCTAATTCTGGCAGAAAGCAAGGACACTTCTAAAACATCTGGCGTTTGTAAAATGACTTCTAACTTGTCTAGGGTACACCATAAACGAAAATAAATCACAAATGGTACCCTCTCAAATAATTACATTCCTGGGTGCAAACTTGAATACAACTGCCCAGATGACATAGTTTATGCCCGAAAAACATATTCAGTTGATGACTTACTTCAAACAAGTAGCCACAAAAAGCCATCTCTCTGCAGGACAAATTCTGCAGGCCTTGGGGTTCATGGCTTCCTGCATACTAATAATTCCAAATGAAAGACTGCATATGAGGAAACTTCAATGGTACCTAAAAAGCTTATGGAGTCAACATTGTCACAGCCTGGAAACAATGATTCCTATCATTCCTTGCCTGCAGCAAGAGTTCCTATGGTGGGCAGAGGCCTGCCACCAAAACAAGGGACTGTCATTCATTCAACCCCCTGCCACCCAAACCCTGACTACAGACGCATCAGATTATGCTTGGGGGGTGCATCTGGTAGGGAGATGCATTCAGGGCCAATGCAGTCCAAATCAAATGCACTTACATATCAACCAGAAAGAGATGCTAGCTGTACAGAATGCTCTGACAGCCTTCAAGGACTATCTTCATCCAGGACAACTACTGATAAAGACAGACAACACCACAGTCATGTGGTACATAAAGAAGCAGGGGGGTTACCCATTCATACCCCCTTTGCAGACTAGCCATTGCTTTGTGGAACACGGCCTTGACTTAAATACATCTCCAGGCTCAATTCCTGCCAGGAAAGCAAAATACTCTGGCAGACAAACTAAGCAGAAATCTTATGGACCCACACGAATGGAAACTGGATCCATAAATCTTCAGCATGTTGACACGCAAATGGGGGACCCCAGACATAGATCTTTTTGCCTCAGCCCAAAACAATCAGTTGGACAAATTCTGCACAAGAATTCATCACAAAACAGCTTGGAAAGTGGATGCGCTGTCCTTCAGTCTATGCCTTTCCCCCTCTGCCTCCTCTCCCCAAGATCTTACTAAAAGTCAGACAGGAAAAAACAAAAATGATTCTGATTGCTCCAGACTGGCCTCGCCACCACTGGTACCTGCTCCTACGCAGTATGTCAACCTTCCTCCATGGTACCTGCCTCAGACACCTCATCTACTGTCTCAGCAGAACTATCAAATTCTCCACACTCTGCTCCAAACTCTGAATCTTGCAGCGTGGCTAGTCACCTAATTTCACCAGTTGCATCTCTCAGCAAACCTGTGATGGATATCATTTTGGAGGCTAGAAGGCCTAGTACTAGAAAATCTTATGCTGACAAATGGAAAAGATTATGTGCCTGGAATCATGCACAAGGAATAAGCACAGCAATGCCCAGTATTCCTCAGATTCTGCAATATTTAACTGAGATGCTTCACAAGGGCCTATCATTTTCTTCCATCAAAATCCATGCCTCTGCCATTTCAGCTCATTACAACACAGAGCCTCCCCTCTTTTCTCATCCCCTGCTGAAGCAGTACCTCAGAGGGGCCAAAAATGTAAGACCTCCCAGGAGAACACCAACTCCTGCATGGGACCTCAATTTTGTGTTGGAAAAACTCACTCTACCTCCTTTTGAGCTCTACCTCCTTTTGAGCCAGCTGCTACTGCAGACCTAAAATTTCTCTCTTGGAAGACAGCCTTTCTTTTAGCAGTCACTTCAGCTAGAAGGATTTCAGAACTACAGGCTCTCATGGCAGTGGAGCCTTTTATTATATTTTACCCGGACAGGGTGGCTCTCAGGACTAATCCATCCTTTATGCCTAAAGTGGTATCTAGTGTGGCTCTTAATCAGACCATTCATCTGCCAACCTTCTTCCCAAATCCACAGAACAAGGGTGAGCGGATTCTGCATTCACTGGATGTACACAGACAACTTAAGATTCTACTTAAACAGGACAAAATCTCTAAGAAAATCTGAGCAATTACTGGTGGCATTTGCTGCAGGGCCAGAGAGGAAGGCTATTTCAAAGCAGACTATTTCAAAATGGATAAGCCATTGTATTCGTTTCTGCTACATGCACCATGGTAAACCTGTCCCCAAGGGGATCGGATCCCATTCCAC